>NC_142800.1:56217481-56517481 GCF_049724085.1 Artemia sp. Qi Xiang Cuo
GATCTGTCGTCTCGGATAACGGCTCAATTGAAATGGAAGTCCAGTCGCGCATCGCGAAAGCTGCGTCTATTATGGCTCGATTATGCCGTTCCTTGTGGTCAAAGCCCAATATAAGCCGAAAAATAAAAAAATGCGGATCTACAACACGACCGTGATGCAAGTCCTTCTCTACGGTGCTGAAACTTGGCCGGCAGCTGCTTCTGTTCGTGATACCATAGATGTGACCCAAACAAACTTCCTAAGACGAATCGAAGGGATCAAGTGGTACGACTTCGTCTCAACCACCCGGTTGCTGACAATAACGGATCAGACCCCCAACTCTCGTCAGCTCGCCATAAGAACTCTACGGTGGTTTGGCCACTTAATTCGCATGCCAGCAGAAGCACCCGCCAGCATACTTTTCAATTTTGATCCTCCTCAACATGGCAGGAAGCGCCCCCGAGGAGGACCCCGGTTCAGATGGAGGGACAGCCTTACCCAGTACTTCTCCATGATCGGTACTGATCTCCAAGAAGCAGTCACTCTTGCGCAGGACCGTTCGGAATGGAGGCAAAGAGTCTCATCTCTCTCTACGCTGGACCACCAGCAGGAGCCTTAAGTCAGTAAGTCAAGTATATACAGTGGGCTGTAATAATGCAAAAGGTATATATATAACATAGGTTTAAGAATGGAAAGAAAAAACAAAGAATGAATTTACAACGATAATCAAGTTAAAAATAAGTTTTATTTGAACAATACCATAACGTGATGACATTTGATTATGAAATTTGGCGCTTCGCATTGATATTTCAGTACCAGAGTTTCATCAATTTTTTCTCAAAGGAAAATTACGCGCCGGGCATGAATGCAGACTTGCAGCTGAAAAACTTCCTTTTTTCACATATTTTTATCGATATTGGTTTGAGTTTTATTGTCTTTAGTACTGAAGAGCCCATTGAGGAGATAATCAGACAAAGGTTTTAAAAATTTTGCCCTTTTGTTCAAAAAAGGAGATCATTAAATATTTTAACTACGAATACGTAAATAATTGTTTTCTAGTTTATTTTCCGTGATACGTACGTCTCTTGATTTCCCGATTCTTATATTTTACCTCGTAATATGCACGTGTTCGCAAAAAAAAAATATGGCTCACCAAATTTCTTTCTGCTTTCGCAATGACGAATACTACAAATTCGCACGATTTTCCAGTGACTGACAAATACATACTGACCCGCTAATGTCAGAGTAAATCGGAGGAGCTGTTTGTACGCTCCGAGAATGAAGTGCCAAAAATCATCAGCCGTGATCTTACTGTTATACTATCTATATACAGTGGTCCTGATACACAACCTGGCCTAATAGATGGTGTTATAAGAACCCTTCAAACATATAACGTTTACATAGCGGCTTTATCTCAAGCTAGATTGATAGGTTTTAGATCAATTTTAGTTGATGACTATGAAGTTTTCTTTTCTGGCACAGAAAAGAAGCGTGAAGCTGGCGTTGCCCTTGCATTTATCAGGAATGCAAAGAAGTCGATGCTTGAGTTCGTCCTCCAAAACGAAAGAATGATGAAAGTCCGTTTCGCAAATTCGCAGTCAAAGCTGACAGTGATGGTTACGTATGCTCCGACAAATGAAGCCGAAGATTCCAAGAAAGACTGGTTCTATTATGAACTTAACGATCTAGTCGATACAGTACCTGAACACGATATTTCAGTTATATATGGTAATTTTAATGCCAAAGTTATGTCTATAGTTATGCACCTGAAGTGACTGGACAAGGTTCGGGTGTCATAAATGATAATGATGTGCGATTGATAGATATGTGTGCTGGCCGTGGCCTCATTGTTGGTGGCTCGTGGTTTGCCAACCGGGAAATCTACAAGTGTACTTAGACTTCCCCTGGTGGAGTGACAAGAAGCCAAATTGGCAGGATCTTGATCAGAAAGCGACACAGACGAGGTTTGGAGGACGTGCGTTCCTTTCAAGGTGCTGATTCGTTCTCTGTTCACCAGCTAGTGATCACCCGTTTCAAGCTGAAGCTAAAGACTATTGTGAACTTAGACCCAGATCATGGAAAACGTGCAAAGTGTAGCTGAAGAGACTCTTGGTTTTGTTAAAAAGAAAAGAGAACAGTGGAAAAGTGATTCTTCTTGGAAACTCATGTCAGTGAGGAAAGACGTGAAAATTCAACTAGACTTCTGTGACCTCGTTGCCACCTCTGAATATAAAGACTATCTTAGGAATACGTAAAAAAAAGTCCATAAGGCTGTAAAAAGGCCAACTAGAGCGGAGAGACGTTGATTTCTCGACGAAAAAGCTGCCGAAGCCAAGGCTGCTGCTATTAAAGGTGATAGCAGGATAGTTTATCGCATAACAAAAGAGATCACAGAAGACTTCAAAAAGCCTGCTACTGCGATTGATACTAAATCGGGACGACTGTTAACACACAAAGAAGAAATCGATAATAGATGGGAAGAGTCTTTCCACAAAATATTAAACTCTACCGCTCCTGCAGACTCTGCGGACCCCCGAGATGGTCCACCCCTTTCCGATTGGATATAAGTACAGAGCCAATTAATTTACATGAAGTAGACAGTACTACGTAAACTAAAGAATGGAAAAGCAGCTGGGATCGATGGTATACATCCTGAACTTTTGAAATACGGTGTTGGGGTGCTAGCTGAGCCGCTACACCCCGTTAATGCAGATATGGAACAATAAGGGTATTTCCACAGACTGGAAGAAAGGGGTTATAGTGAAATTATTTAAGAAGGGTAGAACTACTGATTGCAACAATTGGCGAGGTATCACGTTACGCTCTGCAGGAAGGAAAGTCCTCTGCCAAACACTTTTGAATCGCGTCCAGACAAAAGTTGACGCCATACTCAGAGATGAACAGCATGGCTTCCGACCAAGTAGGACATGTGCTGACTTGATCTTCAGTCTTAGAATACTTATTGAAGAATCAATTGAAGGGCAGACTGAAACCATAATGGCTTTTATCGATTTCTTGAAGGCTTTCAACTCAGTCCATAGAGATTCACTGTGTAAAATACTGCGCTACCATGGCTTCCCTGATAAAATCTTCAGAACTATAATGGCGTTTTAGGATGATCAAACGTGTGCTGCATGGACTGATGATGGGAACCTGACTGAGTGGTTAAGTCAACTCAGATGTTCGACAGGGGTGCAATCTGTCCCCAGTGCTGTTTACAATATTCATTGACTTCCTCCCAAGGACGTGCAATTTCATAGGTGACATCCAGTTGGATGAAAATCGTACTTTATTTGATACAAACTTCGCAGACGATATACCACGCAAAAGACGAAAATCATGCGCAATAACGTGAATAAACTATCTGCTGAGCCGCTGACAGTTAAAGCAAAGGAAATTGAAAAGGTAGAGATGTTTAGATACTTGGGAGTCTAGTGAGCACCGGTGAAAGCCATGAGCATGAAATTGTCACACGTATTGCGTGCGCAGGAAGCGCCTTTGATAAGTTAAGAAACGTTTGGAGAAGTGCCACTTTCTCTTTGAAGCTGAAATTGAGGCTCTTCAATAGTAATGTCCTGTCAGTGCTAAAGTATGATTTTGAAAGCTGGGCAATGACAAAACAGCTAGAGAAAAGAATCCAAAGATTTGAAAATAATTGTCTTCGACGGATTCTCAGAATTAACTGGACGGTTAAAACTACCAATTCATTCATTAGAGAGAAGACTTAACAGCCACTCGTTATCGATAAATTCATAAGCAGTCGGTGGCGATATTGGGGAAACATGGTTAGAATGGGAAGACAACGCCTGTCTCATGATGTTTGGTATTGGACTCCTCCAAGAGTCCGACAGCGCGGACAACAGAAGGTTACACTTGGACGATACCTAGAAAAAGACGCAGTGCTCTTAAGAACATCCTTTGATGATCTTTGGCCAAAGACGCTGGAGAGGTCACCGTAGAGGCGTCGTTGCCGCCTTATGCGCCGACCGGCGTGGGAAGTGCTAAGTAAGTACCAACACAGTTCTACAGGTCACATGCCATTTAGCTCTAACTTTTAAAATCTTTAAAAACATAGTTTAAAGATTTCCAAATTTATGGTGATTCCAAACACGTAAATTTTAAAAAGATCAAAGTTCCAAGTACAAAATAAATAAAAGCAAAAAATAACTTTAAAAAGGAGAATTCCCATTAGTTAATAATACAAAGGTTTTTCCAAAGATTATTCCCCACAAGCATTTTCTATTTTAATCAAAGTTATGTATTTTAAACCACAAAAATCCGATTTTTCTTTTTCATAAAATCGGTTTTCGTAATTAATTTTGTTTAGCATGCTTAAAGAAGAGCAAGGCGGTTAAAACTGCAATCTCCGTCATCGTAATATATAACATAGTTAAAGGATAAATATATACATTCAGCAATTTAATTTTGTTTTAGAAATGCGACACCATCACTAGTGCCACAGGAGAAAATGATAAGAATAAGAATCATTGGATTGAAATGTATTGCATGAATTGGATTCCAATCGCAAGAGCAGAAAAATCTCAAAAGGTGGAGTGGAGAAAAAGTGCTCTGTCTCAGTATTTCTAAACATATTTCATTGGAGAAGATAGAAGCCTGTGTTACTGTTTTTATATATTTATACTACACCCATAAATCCCACCCATGCTCCCGTGTAGACCAACATTTCAAATTTACTGCTTAAATTACTTTTAGAGGAAGAACTATTATGATAAAAAAGACAGCTGCTTTCTGACATTACTGCTAAACAGACGATGACCGAATCGTCTGAAAGCCATTTTTCATCCATTTTCAAAAAACAAATCCACTTAATTGAGTTTGAGTAATACTTTATGGAGCTATGATATAACACTCACGTAGCAAAATATTTTTTAGAGAAAATTGTTCCAACGCTACATTTGCTAGCTCAAAAGCTAAAACAAATCATATAAAAAAAAATCTATATTGGAAGCCCCATTAGTGATATATGTTCAAAAAAAAATTCACAAAATCTAATCGATTAGCCGATAATTTAAAATATACTGGATTTGGTGGGAATCAACCTAAAAATGCATTAAAGCTAAATACTCAGGAAATGAATAAGAGGCATCCAATACAATCCTTAGATTTAGCATGCGTAATGATAAGAACTAGGGGGAAAATCACCTTTGATTTTCGTCCTTTCCCAGAGTGGTGCCAGCGTTGGAGACTATTTTTTCACTGGATGGGGCCTTTGCCTCATAGTTAATAGTCGATCGGCGACCTACTGAGCCACCAGCTAAGAGAGCTCGGTTTGTTGCCATTGTGTTAGATTTGACGACACTGCCTCTTGGCTTGACAAATAAGTTTGGAGCTGGGCTATTAGTAGCTGACCCTAAAATAAATTTGCAAAAATTATCATAGAGGTTCTATTACATATATTTCATAGATAACTGATCAGAACAGTACGCAGTTATGTAGAAGGCACTAACTCGTACAAAAGAGGAGACGAATACGCTTACCACTTGTGCCTTTTTACTTATGCAGAAAACATGCACAGTGGTGTGGTCTCACGAAAATTTAGAGGGGGGGGGGTATTCTTTAATATGTATTCTTGTATTCTTCATATGCAGCATGAAGTCGTTAGTCTTCTAGTTTATTTTAGTTTACAAACTAAATTTCTGGTTTTAATGGAGACAATTACCTTTACTAATTAAAAAAAATAATTTTGCAAGGTAAAGCAACTGATTATCATTTAAGTTTAATTATTCGCCCACGTCAATGACAAAATAGTTAAATATCTCAGAGCCTGAGAAGCCTTTTGAATAGGGTATTTACGAATCTAAATTATGAGCTTGAAAAATCAAAAGCTTTGGCTCAGGAAATTTTTCTCAGGAAATGTTTGTGGAGATTATACCATAAAATCATATGATATTTTTTTGTAAAATGAATTTTTCAAAATATAAAGAGGAGGGGGGGGGGGTATTTTATTCTTTTTCATATTTATTTTTCAATAAAAATACCATGAGAATATCATAAAAAGTTATTTATCAAAACCGAAGAGGGGAGGGGAGACGAAAATCTACCCCCCTCCCTCCGCGTCTGTAATAGCAACTGATGACTTCAGCAGATACGCTTCATCCGGGACTGTAGATAATCCTTGAAAAAAAAAAAAAAATGTCAAAGGAAAATTCCGCTGTTCGTGGAAGTTGTGATAACTATATATGTATCTTTGTGAGCATTTGGGTCGACAAAGTATGTAGTTCGTCCTTCTTAAGTACGTCTTTATACTGAAGTTAAGCATACAAAAATGGCCATCATCCACACAGCTTTTGCGTAAATGTTTAGGTTTGTAAAATTTCAAGTTTTGATATTCAATTTATTTATTTATATTTGGCCTGAAGAAAACTGTTTATTGCTATAAATTGGTTGAGAAAAGATTGACACTGATAAAAAGACAAAACAAGACAAAAAAAAGAAGCAAATACTGTAGGGAGTAATGAAGCAGTTCGTGGTATCGAACTGTAAGTAAGGAGTGACTCGGCCCAGAAACTCATAGCAACAGATACTCTAAATAAAAGAAATTCTATAACAAATACTAATACATAAAAAGAATCAGCTTTTCTGCTGATTCCAAATATATAAAATTCATTAACTTTTATGTTACCCGTGAAAAGAAACGAGCTCGAAATTTTTTTCTGATTTTCGAAAAAGTGGGAAACACACCACAAAAGTGAAGCGATTTTAATGAAAATTCACTCCATCAGATTCAGCATATGAGAGCCATATTGTAGATGGTATAGAACTCAAGCTCCTATCCACAAAATGTGGAATTTTTTTTATTTTGTTTTTGGCAAAGAGAAACACTTTACTTTTATTCTTCAATAAATGAATTAAATTGTCAGATATGTTCTTTGGTTTTGGGTGGGACCATAAGTATTATAAAGCAAGATTAATATTTACAAACTTATTGATGTTCTTAATTTAAAAGTTACGACTTGTTTTGAAATTAATTGGTAACCTTTCATGGAGTTGCTCCCTTTGACACGTTTCTAATAGGATTATAGGTTTTAGTCTACAAAAGAGCAAGAGCTTCGCAAAACATTTTTCATGAAAAGATGCAACATCAGGTGGCTTACAGCATTTATAATTCGTTCACGATTTCGGAACATCAATGCATTTTCCCGTGGGCATTTTCAAGGAGAGTTTTTCGACCAAATATCATTTACATGGATATTCCCAATGGATACCGACAGGATGGTGCTCCTCAGGAAAAAATAAAAAAATATATATACTTAACAATATAGCAATAAACAATAGCACAATAGTTAAGTTGAATATATATATATATATATATATATATATATATATATATATATATATATATATAATATATATATATATATATATATATATATATATATATATATATATATATATATATATATATATATGAATAAGTTGAATCAATAAACAATAAGATACACACAAATGAAATACGGACAAGAAGTCCCGAACGCACAAAAAAGGTATTAATCAAACTAATTTTTGTCCTAAAGAATTTTCTGAATCCAGAACACACACGTACATAAATAATAACAATAATAATAATAGTAATAATAACAATAAATGGAGTTCAAGTCAAACCCAAAACTGTGGAAAATAGTTTTTAGAATTGTAATCAACGAAGAGTTCAAACTGTAAACATTTGACTCAGGTTACACTTAAGCAGCAACTTGTTTGGATTTAAGTAATTTGAGTAAATTCACCATATCGAGAAATCATTATACCAATTTTATTCATTAAACCATTATACCAAGATAATTCACCATTTAACATAAAAAAAACTAACTACCTATCACAGTTTATATAATTAGCAGTATGATCTTTCCCTATCTCACCCATTATAAAAACCCGGACCGAGGTGCAAGGGCTCCAGAGAACGTATAAACATAAGCGGCATTAGATCTTTTCACGGGTAGACAAAGAATAATCACCTACGGAACAAGTACTGACAAAACCACTTGGCCGGCTCAACCAATAAGTGGACAATAAGTGCACTAATAAGTGGGAGGAGCTTTTTGTTCGCACCGAGAATGAAGAGCCAGAAATCATCTGCGGTAAACTTACTGGATAATTATATAAACTGTGCTACCTATATACCTGAAGCAAAGACTTTCGATAGTTCGGGCATTCATGCGAAGTTCATGCAAATTTGATAGTTCATGCCTTCCCAAAATATAATTAATCGATCTTATTATTGTTGAAAAAACATCCTTTATTATTAATGTTTTCAACTTGGGCCAGTGATTTTTTTTCAAATTTATTTTCTAGTTTTAACGTTCATCAGATTAAGAATAAAAGAAACAAAAGTTGGGAACAAACAACATCTTTGTTATGAGAACATACGGTTGTGCATAATGCTTCGATTATGTACAACCAAGTTAGCCCCCCCCCCCCTTCCTAAATAAAGAACGTTCGAATAAAACCTTTACTTTTTATTATATGGTTGCTACAAAAAGAACCTCTTTATAGCTATGAACCCCCCCCCCCCCATCTCCATTGAACATCCTGGGTAAGGTCCAAAAAAGGTCCGGTTTGAAAGGTTTTATTGCTTAATAAGAAAGTTTTCATTCCTTTTATTCATTCTTCCTCATATGACCGGAAAGAATAAAATAACTTTTATTTCATCTTACATTCTATTGTTGAAAAGGTAAAACAGCTAACGACCGCTTCATTGATTCATTATAAAGGTTTAGAAAACAGAGCACAGTATAAAAAAAAAAAAAAAAAAAAAAAAAAAAAAAAGCAGGGGAAGGGGGGGGGGAGGGGTGAACAAAAAAGTATATTTACAGTACCACAATATAGCAGTACAAAATAAAGTAGCAGTTTATTTTATTCTTTTCCGGGGTAGAAAGTATTTTGACCATGTTTCTCTTTTTAATACTTTTTTTTATTCCTAAATTCGCAGCGCCTGGTATAATTACATCTAATTTGCCGCTAGTATTTTATCGAGGATTTAAGAGACTATTGAACCTTCTTTTGAAATAGTCAACAGATAAACTTCCAATGATAACTTCTACAGAATGATCATTCCAGGTCGAAGCAAAACGTCTGATGAGGTTGTTCTTCAAATACTCTGTTCTCTGCGTGAGAGCCTCAAAATAATTGATCCCAGCTGTGTGCCTTCGTGCCTGTCTTGTCGGTTGTACAATGGGAAGGAGAGGGGGGGGGGTACAAAACTAGAAACCTCTAGAGAAGGAGATGAGCTAGTGAACTTGTAGAAAACAACGATCAACGCTACATCAATCCTCTCACTAACAGACCTGAGAGTCGTGGGGAACGACTGAACCTGCCCTATCAGCCCTATTCTGGGTCTTTTGAAGTAGCGACAACAACGTTTTTGGAGCACCAGCATATAGTGGGCATCAATACTAGATAAAATCGCTATTACATCTTCCATACTCGGTTAAATGTAAGTTTTATTAAATCTGAGTATCATTATCTCCAGCCCAAAACGGGAGAATTGAAACGGTTTTTCTGGGAAGGTAGGTGCCTGCTTTTAATTTTCTTGAATGACCAATGATTGGTTGAGGGCAATTAGCATGCAAAGAATGCTTCGGTAGCTGCACATATTGCCACTTAGGCTGTATTGACTGAGGCAAAATTTGAGAAAAGAAATAAGTCGGTGAGAAATCACTGAAAAAGTAAAAGAATATGACATCAAACAGCCTAAAAAGGAGTAGCTTTCCTTTGAAAGTGTAGTTGTCTTTGACAATACCAGTTTCAATTTTTATGCAGAAAAAGGGTTGTCGAGTTTATCTAATTAGTTTTCCTTATTTATTTTCACAAAATAAAACCAAATTGTTTTTTTTTTTTTTTTTTACAATATTGAAGTTTTTCAGGTGTGAACAAATTTTTCAGGTATGGGGTATTCTTATGTCGTTGGTGCCTCAACATGTTTTTAACGATATTTTACTGATGGAAGATCCTTAAATAAGCTCAAGCAGGAATATCCATTGTGTAATAGATATGGCAACAAAAACAGCTTAAAAAAAATGTTCGGATCTGTTCACTACGTCACCGTACCATAATTCGTTCTTGATTCTGAATTTTATTCTGAACTAAAATACAGTTTATAAGAGCTTAGTTTTTAAGTGAAAACGTTAATCTTTTTTCTAGTCCATTGTGGTAGCCTGCACAAGCGTTCGCAAAACTATGCCATAATCAGATATATATTTTTTTTTAAGTCTTGAAAACCTTTCATTTTCATGGCAGAATTAGATTTTTTACCCTTTGTTCAACTGCCGGTTTACATGATACAAAACAAACTTAGAAGGGGTAGTTGCTACCAGAACGGGCTCAGACCTGCTAAACACATTATAACCGTTCATCTACCCTGCTAAACGCATTCTAAAAGTGCCATAGCGATCTTAAGTCATATTTATGATGAAGTGACGTTTTCATATATAGGGTGTACCAAAGCAGAACTTTATCTAGCCGAAAAAAGGAACTTAACCAGATATGTCACTCTGATATGAAAGGCAAACTAGTCAGCGAGCTGGTAGGCTGGTTATGATAATGAAAGTGTATATAGTTGAAGAAGTGTCTGGGTGATTTTAATAAGTCAATTAGCAGTTTTTGGCATATATTGATTAAGTATTTAAACTAATACTTCTATTAGAATTAAATAATTCTATTAGTTAGCAAACAACACAAAAATACTTCTTAAAACATGTTTGACCTTGTGGAACTTTACAAATTCAACAGACTTAGTTACTACTAGCTCTAAGCACCATGAAGATTCCAAAGATGCGGCTAACAGAACTAAACTACCCTCAAATATACTTAATGAGGCTCTTAAAAACTTCCCTGATATTGAAAATATAAATAACTTGGTATCTGATAAACCCTAACCAATTAAACTGGAAAATACAAAATGAGCAAGGTGAAATACTACTATAATAAGATTTGCAAGTAAAGCCGAAAGGTATACATGTGATCTGGATCTGGATTATAAAGCACAATCTCCTTTTGATCCACTTGATACAACAACCGATGATCGACTAACCGATGATCGGTTGAGAGCAGTTTCTATGCAAGGAATGCTGCGCTAGGCTGCACACATTTCAACTGAGGCTGTATTGACACAAGCTCTGTCTATTCTGAAATTGAACAGTCGTAACCTTCTTTTTCTGTCCTTATCATGTCCTATTTTTGGCAAAAACGATATAGAAATACAAGAGAAAAAATACCCCAAGAATCTCATTTCATTAATTATAAATGTACTATACAAATACTGTAATAAAATAAAGTAAATAATAATAAATAAGGAAAATATAAATTCAAACTAAATTAAGACTTACAAATAACAAATAATCTGAGGTTATCTGGGGTTCTGGTAGGTGGGGGGGGGGGTCGGGGGTTATACGGGAGGATCTTTCCATGAAGGAAGTTTTCATGGGGGAAGGGACATTGCTATGAAAGGGGCGCCGGATTTCCCATTATCATTAAAGAAAAGAATCAGAAATTAAATAAAAAAAAAACCGTTTTTCAACTGAAAGTAAGGAGCGACATCAAAACTTAAAATGAACAGAAAATATTACGTATATGATTGGGTTCACCCCCTAGTCAATACCTCGCTCTTTAAGCCAAAGATTTTTTAGTACTTTCATAAGAGATATTTATTCTAATTAACGGCCTTTGTGATTTTTAAAGGATTGGAACAAAATTCAAACTTTAGCTTTAAGACCAAGGTATTGACTAGGGGGCGAATCCCCTAATATACGTATTAAAAATCTATGAATATAGAAGTTCGTTACGTAAGTTAATTCGTAAGTAACGCATATTTATTACCAATTAAAACGTTCATAAATAGAATTAAACAAGTTTCGAGAAAGCCATTTAACCAAATAAAAGTAAAATTAATATGCAAATTTAGTTTTAATTATTCATGTACGGTGAGCGAAAATCAAAACTTACATTAATTCAAAAACAGTAAAAAACTAAATAAAAGAAAAAGTTTTTTTAATTGAAAATAAGGAGCAACATTAATACTTAAAACAAACAGAAATTATTCCATATATGAAGGGGGCTGTCCCCGCCTCAATGCCTTGCGCTTTACGCTAAAGTTTTTCTTTCTCACAACTCTATTTTTTTAAACAATAAAAAACTTTAGCGTACAGAGCCAGGCGTTAAGGAGGGGACAGCCCCTTTCATATACGGAATAATTTCTGTTCGTTTTAAGTTTTAACGTCGCTCCTTACATTCAGTTAAAAAAAACTTTTTTTTTTTTATTTAATAAACAAAAGAACTGCTTCCTCCCTTGATACCACAATGAACATACGATTGAAATGGGGGTGAGCCTTATCATACCTTGTTATTCAGCTTCAGCCTATTCCAGAATTAACCAGCGATCATTTGTAACTTTAGATCAAACACTTACCTGTTCCTTCAGCGTTGGAAGAATTATTAGAGCTTTTGTTAGATGAATTTGCTGTATTTCTCGATAGTATACTTTCACCAGCTTTCAATCGCGCCGTCGTTTCTTTAATTGTGGCAGAATCTACTGTGTTTTGCCGACGGAAGAAAGTCGTTGAAGTCTGAGAACCTGCACCGGAAGTGGTCGTGTTTGTAGCAGCTGTGGTATTTGAAGGAACGGTAGATGTTGCTGGTCCTGCAATAAACATATAAATCCTCTAAGGAACATGTTTTATAGATTAATTTAACTGCCTTGGGGCCTCAGATGCCTTTGAGTAGTTTCCCCTTTGTAGTTTGTTGACAGAACCCATACTGAAAAATAAAAATACATAAAAAAAAAAAAAAATACATTCGATTATCTCTGGTCAAGGAGCAAAAGGGACGGTTATTTTTTTCTATTATGTTTTTTGTAGTAACAGAAGTAGAAGCTTTCAGAAATAAGTTCATCTTCTTAAGAGGGGGAGGAGGGGTATTTCAGTGTCCTAACAAAAAAAAGCCTGAATCGGAAGTAGTTGTGTTTGTAGCATTTGTATTTGGTGGAAAGATAGATTGTTCTGAGCATACAATACACCTTATTAATTTCTTTCTTGAATAGTCATAATCAAGACTCATCACAAAATGCAAAAGCTGCAGTGTCCCTTCAAATCACCCCTTTCCCAACCTTCAAATTGCCCCAGCATAGATGGACATCAATATTTATGAAGCATGCCAAAATTAATGTTGTCATTTTCTATGTAGCTTCAAATCAAATCCAATTAGGGCAAATTTTTATAAAGCCAAGGAGAGAGAAAATGAAATCTGATCGTTTGAATTCGTGAAAGTGGAAACTCACAACAGTATGTGTCTGAACAAAATCAGGAAAATCGAGAGTCCGACTTTTAATGAAAAACACTTTCATATACAGTTTTTGGTAGTCATGGTCGCCAAATTTAAAACGAAGGAACATGGGTGAAAAATAAGCAATATGTAAGCTAAAATAAATATAGTACCCACTCCACCACTACACCACCACACCATCATTTTGAAACTTACACCACTGTAATGCCACATAGTCGCATTCCACCACTCCCCAAATTTTGAAACTTACTTGTATTTGGTATTTTCATTGAAAATGGCTTTTGTGTATTTTTATAGAAAGAAAATTGCGCCCCCCCCCCCCCCGTAGATTTTGAATAATTAATTTTTGCCCCACCCCGCACCATCATACCCATTGATTGATGCCATTACCTGCCGCAGAATATCTTCTTTAACTTGACTGGCTAAGTAAATTTTATAATCCGTACGGTTCTTTTAGGAGACCCTTAAAAGAACCTTGAGACATTTCCAAAAAGTAGAATTAGAACACTTCAGCAAAAAATTCTCCTTTTTCAAACATAAAGCTATTTGACTCACACGCATTTTCTGTTCTTTATGTCCAGGGAATCTAGGAATTACACAGAATCTCCCGAACATATTCTCATGTTGAGTATAGGCTATATAACACCAGCAATCAAATTCCAGACTTGATTTTATAGAAACCATTCTACATAAAGCTAAGGTAGAAAGAAAAATGTAGACAAAAAACTGAAACAGAGAAACTATGACAGTAAAATATCAATATAAAAATATAAAAATAATAATAAAAATATCTATAATAAAACACAGACTTCGGGCAACACGCACTTACAAAACGAACAGGGGAGAGTGAAGGGACTAGCAAGGAAAACGAGGAGTAATGAAACCTCTGGCACTTTTATTTTGATAAAAAAAAAAAAAAATCTTTTTCTGCAAAAACTATTGTTCATATCCCAAACAAAGAATACAATCCCAAATGCTCGTTTACAATACAATTTAAGCAACTGTTGGGCGAAGGATAAACAAAGCTTGAGCATTCGCCATTCAATATAAATCAAGTTAAAGAAACAAAAGAAAAATATGACGACGATAAAGAACAAACAGCAATAATAATAACAATAATTTATGTAACATACTAAGGTATACAGAATTTCAAAAATAAAACCCAGCTACATGCTTTCAAAGAAAAAAAATCAGAAGGGCAAGCTCGAGCCAGCAATGAAGTAGTTTCTGGTCGAAGAGCGAGCAGGATCGCCCCAAAGAATTTGTATAAAGGGGTGAAAGAGTATTAAATACCAAAACATATCCAAAAATTTTGACGAAAAAAAAAAAAATGTAGACAAAAATTTTAGTCAGCTAGACCCAAAAAACTTAACCCGCCACCCCTCCACGCTATCACCTTGAAAAGACCCATACTCCCTCTCCCATGCATGCTCATGCTTTTCTTGGTCAGGCACAATAGCTTTAGTTGGCCCACCAGTGCGCGCCACCGTCTGTCCGCCATTTTCTGTCGACTCACTCGCAATCACAGTTTCCCCGCCCGAGCTTGCCCGTCGATTTGGTTTCATCGACATACTTCTTGGGACGCCTCGATGTGCAGTATTCCCACTTGTAGCTGTACTGGTAGTTGTCGAAGTGGCTGTGCTACTATTATCTGATGTTCTTCCTGCAACTGTTCGTAATGAAAGGGAACTGCCCGACCGAGAACCATCACTTTCAAGCTAAAAAGAAAAGAACAAATATATTCGATGATTAAGGTGAAACCCACTGAACTGATTTTTGGAAAGTTTATTATACAAATTTTAGTTTTTCTTCTTAGTTTTTTTTTTTTTTTAATTTATTTTTCTTTTTACTGTTGACTGTTAAGAAAAAAAAAACATTTAAGAAAAAAAAAAAAAAAACGAATAAATGACGGTAAATATGACGGCACTAGACCCCAAAGGTCCAAACCAACGGTGTTGATCTTCGTTTCGTGGCCCTTCAGTCAGATAGTGCAATGGGGGGGTTGGTTACCCAGCCATCCTGTGCTTTCGCACACCCTTCCTGCTTACATTCCCCAGATTTCTCCAGTTCGAGGCCGTGTGAGGGGGAGGGGTTTGACCCCCCCCCCCTCCCCAGAAATGTTTGTCCGATTCGTGAAAACGTAATGGATATGAACAAATTCTTTATGCGTTTTTTAAAGTTTTCTTTGTAACCCATGAAATCCACATTTTCTAAGTTTATAATCAGTGCGCAGTGACAGCTGCATATATATATATATATATATATATATATATATATATATATATATATATATATATATATATAATTATATATAATATATATATATATATATATATATATATATATATATATATATATATATATATATATATATATATATATATATATATATATATATGTATATATTATATATATATATAAATTATATATAATTATATATATATATATATATATAATTATATATAATTATATATATATATATATATTATATATAATTATATATATATATATATATATATATATATATATATATATATATATATATATATATATATATATATATATATATATATATATATATATATATATATATATATATATATATATATATATATATATATATATATATATATATATATATATATATATATATATATATATATATATATATATATATATATATATATATATATATATATATATATATATATATATATATATATATATATATATATATATATATATATATATATATATATATATATATATATATATATATATATATATATATATATATATATGCCGTTTTCCTTGACATAATGAAAGCATTTGATTGTGTGGATTATGAACTTTTAGTAAAGAAGTTAGATAATTGTGGTATCCGTGGAAAATTTTTGGAACTTATTAGATCATTCCTGAGTGAACGTAAGCAGATGCTTCAAATCAAAATTGAGACTACTAGCCCGTAGAGAGTCAAGGCTGGCGTTCCTCAAGGGTCAGTTTTGGGACCTCTTTTATTTTTGATTTATATAAATGATATTTACCGGTGCATTGAAGATATAAATATTTCGGATAAAGGGGATCGCGGTAACAGAATTATAATTCCTAGTTTTGCTGACGATACACATTTTACAGTTGCTGCGAGGACAGAAAGAGAACTTCTACTAGTTCTGAAAAAGGGAATGGAACAAACAGAGAAATGGATGAGAGTTAATAAACTTAAATTAAACCATAAGAAAATTCAATTTGTGATTTACGGGAGAAGAGTAAATTACTATCCCTGGATAGAGAAACTAGAACTTGATGGGAATGCTATAGAACGTGTCAGATCAGTGAAGTTTCTTGGAGTGATAGTTGATGAGTGCTTGAATTTCAAAGACCATATTAATCAAATTGCAGCTAGAGTTTCCCGAAATTTGGGAATTATAAGGAAGCTAAAGCGTACTTTCCCTAGACCGGTTCTGAGAATGCTTTATTTCTTCCTTATTCATCTGTATTAGATTTATTGTATATTGGCTTGGTCTTCAACGTTTGTGGGTCATTTATCGCAGATTAGAGTATTACAGAATAAAGCTGTAAGAGTACTTACTGGAGATGATAAGCGTTCCTCGGTTAGAGCAAGGTATGCTGAACTACATATTGTTCCACTATTTGGATTGATTAAGTTTTATAATGCTCTTTTTATGTTTAAACATCAGAATAAAATGCTACCAATTTGCTTTCAAGATTTTTTCTGCCAGTTTCTAGTTTTCATTCTTATAATTTAAGACTTTCGAATGAATTCAGAGTACCTAAGCCTGTGACAACTAGGTCAATGTTTTGTATCCGCCATGTTAGCCCTCGTGCTTGGAATATTCTGCCAGAAGGGATAAAGAAGGTGACGGATGTTTCTGAATTTATAATTTTTTTAAAAGAACATTGTTATAGGGTATATGGGAGTGAGTGAGACAGTTATTCGGTATCTTTTGCCTTTATTTTGCTATTTTTTTTTTTTTTTTTTTTTTTGTGTGTTTGGTTGATGGATTGAGAAGGACAAGGATTAATATGTTGAATATTGAGAATTGATGAGATATTATTGAGTAGGGGTGGTATAGTCGCTTATTAGTTATTTTTATGTGATAGGTTTGTTTTGTTTTTTTTTTCCATTATTTTTTTTGTTATTTTTTTTTTTTATTTATTTTTTTTTTTTTTTTGGAGATTTTTTTAAGGCCTAGTTGGGGTAATAATCTCCTTTACAAGCTTAGCTTCTGGATTTTGTTATTTTTGGTTGATGAATAAACCCTTATTTATATATATATATATATATATATATATATATATATATATATATATATATATATACGTATATATATATACTTAGTCCCGCCATAAATATTAATACAAGGTACTTAACTGAAAAAATAAACTACTGGTTTCATTTGAACATTTTTGGCATATTTTGTTACTGATATAATGAACTACAAACTACAAACTACAAAAAAAAAAAAAAAAAAAAAAAAATCAGAATGGCCGCAATCACATCGAGTTGTTATGAATCATTGCCTGATGAATATTTCACTTGGAAATAATTGATTCACAATCAAATACTTGTTTTCAACCAGATATTTTACCAATTTTTATAAAAGAAATAAGACATTAAGTGTCTATTTAGGGGCTTAGAATTATATTTGCAAGTGAAAGAATCATTCATGCACTCAACTTTACATAAGCCTATATAGAGAAGAGACGAATTGTATTTTCTCCAAGCAGTATAGCCACAGATCGTGGTAACGAATTGTAAGTAAAGAGCAATTCGGCACAATAGTAACCGAAATTTTAAGACGGAATCTTGACCACAATAGATACATCAAAAGAACTGGCTTGATATGCCAATTCAAAACGTGTATAATTCATTACGTTTATTGTTACCAATCAAAATCCAAAAGCCCTAGAAAATTTGCAAGACTATAGAAAAAGCGGAGACGCCCCCAAAAGTCAAGTGATCTTAATGAAAATCATACCATCAGATTCAGCATATCAGAGAAACCTAATGAAGAGGTTTGCCAGAAGCAAGATCATGGATGCGTGTTTATTTGTTTGTATTTTTTTCCTAGGAGTTGTCGTATCGAACCAATGGTCTAAGAACATCGGAAGAGGACTCATTTGAGTGAAATCAAAAGTTTTAGTGCCCTTTAAATGACCAAAATTGTAGAGCAACTAGTCCCCCCCTCGGTCCCACGCCCTTTTTTACCCAAAAACATCCATCAAAATGTTGATAGCCATTTGATTCAGCATAGTCCAATAACTATGCCTTTGGGAATGAAATGACACTGAAAAAAGGGATGTAAGTTGAAGAAGAAAAAAGGCACAGCAGTTTCTAGCATTTATTACGTAAAAATATGACACTTTCGGCTAAAAATAATTTTTTTTTTCCAACCTTAATTAACTTGGAAAAATTCTTGAAGGCTTATCCCATCCTTCCTTGGAGGACAGAAATTACAAAAATTAAATTGCAACATTTTTAAACATCTGGCAATTATGAACAAGTACGAAGTTAATCCTACCACTACTAATGTTTACATATAGTACTATATCATGATTCTAGGTCTAAGGCAGTTATGGGTTTAAATTCTTAAAAGTAACACTTCATAACTTACAAAGAGTTCCAGCTACTAATCCGTAAATTCAAAATAGGAGAAAATCAACAGCTTGGGCCATCAAATGAGAGAAGACTAATCCGAGCAGCTAAAGCAGAGGGCATTGAGAAAATGTCTGAAGTAATAGAAATCGAAGATAAGATCATAAGAATTTTCGGCTACAAGACTTGCGATAACACGGATAAAAACGAATTGGAAGGGACAGTGGGAATCAGAACGAGTCAAAAATGAAAGGAAGAATAACGAAATATTAGGCTAGAAGACCAACACCGTCGCAATCTTCGACGCCAAGCTGTGGTTTAAAACCCAGTACAAACCTATAAAGATGCTGTAAACTACGCAAAAATCAAAGTGAAGAATAAAGAAATATGCGGTTAGAAGATATGCAAAAGCGAGAATCGCAAAGAGTAAAAAACAAAAGTGAAGAACAAAGAAATATGCGGTCAAAAGATAAGTGGCAGCGAGAATTACAAAGATTCAAAAACGAAAGTGAAGAACAAAGAAATGTGCGGTTAGAAGACCAGCGACAGCGAGAATAAAAACAAATCAAACAAAAGTGAAGAACAAAGAATTTTGCGGTTAGATTAACAACGCCGTCGCAATATTCGACGCCAAGCTGTGGCATTAAACCCAGAGCGAACCTGCAAAGATGCCGTAAATTATGCAAGTGTTAATTACAAGGCATTGGGACCCTTCAACGTTGTAGTTTTTCACCGTGAAGTCTTCCATTTTCCCCAGGAAAGAGTAGCAAATAAAGGTGATTTATTTAAAGATTGCTGCTTGCATGGTTGAACTGCATTGCCACCTCCAAAAAATGGTGTGTATGTGAGTTTATTTTCCTCGAAATAGGCTTTTTTTTCTTAAAAATGGCATATTAACATTTCTGGCCACAAAGACGATCTGAATAGGTCACAACTTTAAGGAAGAATTCGAATTTTTTCCCAGGCTGGTTGTATCAAACCTAACCTAACCTGATTCCATGACATCAAGAAGAAGCTCATATTATCTGCAGTTAGAAGACAAGCGACAACGAGAATCAATATATATACATACAAGGCTACCGCGTGCCAGGGCCCGGCGGCGAACAGTGTTTAAAGATTACATGATATGTATATATATCGTTTCCTAATTTCGACATAGTGGAAATTAAAGTATGGACATGGGTTTTGCGGGGGGGGGGGGGGGTTCCCGTTCTTTTTTTACGAAAAGAAAAAATAAAACACATACAGACTATCTGCTTATATCCTGGTCTTTTTCTTACCAGAATATAGGTCTTTTCTTCATATTTTAACAATGAGTATTTCCCAGGTAAATTATTTGTATTTTAACTTAAAATTTTTAATGTATTCCGTATTCTGAATAAAATGTATTCTGAATTAAAGGTTCAGAAATTTCAGAAACGTTTAAAACATTCGGGAAATATTCAATTATATTAAACATCATTTAATAGCGGAACGACTGGAAAAAGGAGAAGAAAAGGACCCATACCGCTAATGATATAATATACACCACTATAATTATTTTATGAAGTTCTGCGTATACATGATAAATACTTACGTCTGAAGTACGCCGTCCAAGTAGTAGATAGGTAGCAAAGACATCGTCATATTTCTGACTTTTCAACGAGTCTTCAATATCAGAGCGAGGATAGCCCATTCCAAGAAGAATTTCTGAAATAAAAAAAAAACATATTACAACAAAAACATTCAACAAAACACTACAAGCAAGAGCAATTAACTCTACAGCAATGTAAAATATTTTCATTTCAAGTGAAGGAGGAAAGCAGTCAAAAAGAAAGACAAATTCTGCATCATGCTGCTAAACCAAACAAACCAAAAGTATAAATATCAAATACCAGCAACTATTTCTAAATACTTAGCTATTTAAATATCCAACGAGGATTTGTAATTATGGGAAGACCTCTAAAAAAAATAGTTCATCAGGACAGATGGCACTATTTTTAAACCTTTAGATTGACTGGAGGAAGATAAAAAAAAAAAAAAAAAATAAGCCAGCTGCTGCTGTGCTGTCAGATTTTTGGTTTAAAACCCGAATTCCCAATACCACGTTCTTATAAAAAAAAAAGGACTATTGACGACAGAGCACAAAATCTATATCAATGCACGCAAAAAAGTGCAATAGAAAAAAAAAAACCATGAAAATGGGCAATTAAAATTTTCTATGGATGAAAATGCGCTCATATTTACACAGCATGTAGTATCGCATAAACAAATTCTTTATAAAATTTCTATAAAAAAAAAATTACATTCCAATCCCTAAGACCCAAAACCTAAGCTACAATTATGTTTAATATCCACTACCCTGTCAGAGGCGACGCTCTAACGTTGCCTGTAGTAAAAAGCCATATACCTTCAAAGTTTTTTTTCTTTTTTTTTTAAGCAACTTGATACGGAAGAGGTGACAATAGAAACTTCGGAAATGGCTTATTTGGCTGGAAGTTGAGAGTTCTAGTGCCCTTTCTAAAAGCCAAAAGTGACTGAAGGGACTTTAAAAGAATGATGAGGGGGGGGGGTGTTAGACTAAATGTAGACATTATGTGAATCCAGGTTTTCAGTAGGGCGTATCTACAATATCTCAAAAATTCTGAAGATATTCACTTAAAATATTCCATGTATTAAAAGCTAGAGTTGATCAGTTCAAACTTTCAGGAAATGTTGAAGTTTAAATTAAACTAAAAGACATTAAGTGCGTCCAGGCTGTTAAAATGGCGAATATGCAATATCTCAGGAACGTCGAAGAATATTCAGTTAAAATATTCCATGTATTAATGGTGATACTGAACAAAATCAATACACACTATGTGCATCCACGTACTCAAAAGGGCGTCTCTGCAAAATCTATCGAACGGTTAGCGGTATTAAGTTGAAATTTTTGGGGATTGTTGAGGGAAATATTAAACAAAAAATAAAGAAAATATGTGCACCGAGGCAGTAAAAACACAGTATGCGCAATAGCTCCAGAAACACGAAAGCGCATTTTTCAGGGAATGTTGAGAAGGATGTTTGTCTGAACCTATAGACAGTATGTACAATGACAATGTTATGATTAAACATTTAGAATCCTAACCACCAACAAAAAAATTTGAAATAAAAAGGAATAGAAATTCAAATGAATAATTACACAAACATAAAGACATAAATAATGCAATAAATTCTAAAACGAGTAAAAATTAAGAAAGATAATCAAGTTAAACTAAAAACAGACAGAAATTGTTTCAAACAACTTCCCCCCCCCCCGTCCCCTCTTCGGGGGGAGGGTGAAGACACTAGTACACCTCACCTCCCCTCAACACCTCTTAAACGTCACAGCGTCAGCTATGTTTTGTTAAAAATAATTACATTGTTTACCATTTTGCAATTATAACATTGAAAAATAAAAAATCCTGTGAAACAAAAACCTTTCATATTGAATTACTGAGATTTCCAGGGATTCGTGTCCCCATGTATATATTAAACATCCGTTTGTTTTCGTTAGATCTTTCCCTTCTCTTGATTATCTTTGTGATTTTATTGGATTCTTTATTTTCCGTCGATATTTTAACAAACAAACAAAAACACTCTTATCCGGGTGATCTAGACATTTAGAAGATTGGAACAATATTCTTTATAACATGAAGTGGCTACAAAGCATTGACTTATCTGGATCTTCCTCAAGCACGTATCTAAGATTACCTCAAGGGCCAGGGCCGTCAATCGCTCACATACGATTTAAAGCTGTGGAGTGCATGGGATTCAAATGATAAATGTCTCTTTCAAAGTGAAGAGGGGATTAAGACAGAAATCTTGCCTCCTACTTCCCAACCAAAGATTGGTTATAAGGACCCAAAAGACCTATTCAGTGTCCAACGGTTTGTTTTTCTATGGTTTATTTGACTGAAATACGGTTTAAGTAAAAGATGAAACTTCTTTCAGGAAGCAAGTAAGAGGAATATCATAGGATATATGGATCAGCAAGCTTCACAAGCACAATAAAAATGCCATCTGTAAGGTCCATTTACATCGAAGTATTACTAACATGAATGCATATTCAGTTTGTTGTTAGTGATCAGGTTTTAGTGCTAAACCATAAAAATAGTCATTACCATGATTTTTGGAAGAACAATTTGGTAGAATTAACTAAGTTCAGAACAACCTATTAATTTTGTTTGTTTTTAATATTTGGCAGGAATTAGCTCTAAATGTTTCACCACAACCTCTATAACGAGTGAGATAGAATTCTAAAGCTAAAATCGGTTCAATCTCGGAACTATCAAAATTTCACTGTTAATAGAATTCCTCGAAGAAGATGAAGAAGTTCATAAAGGAAAGTAGGTGATTATTCTCTTAAGGAAGAAAAGAATAAAAAACAAAGAGTGAAGCATAACCTATCCTTTTTTGATCGTTGAGATCTGAATCCGGTTCGACAAATGGCTTCAGTTCGTCATCCTCGAAACCCAAGTTCATCCATCTGTCCTTCATTATTGCCTGGAACATAATAATAGAACTTGAGTTTAATCATAGTTACCAAGAGCAACCAATGTTATTCATATACAATGCTTCAGAGTGTTCCAATTCACAACACGCGCTAATGACGAAAAAAGGGATATCTTGATCGTCAAGAGAAACCAAAAATAATTGACATTTATTTACAAACGAAAATTTCTCATTAAACAAGAAAATTATGGACGGGAACAAATAAATCTAAATCAGACGTATCCTTTATCCTTTTTTATATAGTTTTGCCCCAAAGAACATCATCTTTCAGGGCAATCCCATACTAATACTATGAAATACACACTCGTCGCAGCAATAAGCCACATGGAGGTAAAAACCGTGGCCCCTTTACTTAAAGCATCCTTTTTAGCCGCGTCTCCCAAAATACGGATAATCTTTGGCTATTCTTTGTAAATTCAATCCAGCCTATCTTTTACCACTTACTGTAAATTTAGTACTCTTATCCAACGATTGGCTTTACTAAATAGCTATTAAAAAGATAGCTTCAATAAACCATAAATTCATTTGAAAGCATTTCAATGAATGAAATGCATTGAATTCAAACGAATAAACAGTGAAATTTAGCATAAATACATATTAATAGTAAATATTCATCTCATTGCCAAATTTCTAATGCTACGGCGTCATATTTATGGTACTTTAAGTGGTACAGAATTTGGCTTGCATTCACGAACGTAGCACAAATGAAAAAAACAACAATAAAAAGATGATAATAAACAAATGTTTTCAGTAATTTTCAAATTAAATACAACAGGTTGAAATTTATTTCAAAGAAAAAGAAAATACAACATACATTCTTTTTTTTTGTGGAGTTGATGTCCCCTGAATGTTTAGTTTGTTTTATGGTGGTCTTCTCTGCGCTATGACTCCCAGGCCTCAGGTATGACTATCAATATTTATTGCTGAAACTTGTATAGTTCACTAAGGAGTAGCATTCATGATAAATTTTATTGCTTTCGCACCATTTTATTACAGTTCAATAATTATAAGCCTTATGACTGAATTAACCCATAAACGTCAATTTTGCTACCTAGCCTTAGAAATAAGCAGAGCTGATTGAACTGGGATTTATATAGTTTTAAATATAAGTTTAAAAGGGCTGTACATGGCTTAAGTTATGATATTTCAATATCTTGGATAAGAGCTATGAATAATATCGTAACAGCTATTATGATGTTGGTTCTACCTGACAATACACATAATTCTGTTTCGACGATAGGAATTCGCTTATAGTAATTTTATTTTATTTTTTTTATTATTATTATTTTTCTTTTTGAGTCTATTTAATATAATTAATTAATTTATTTATTTATTCTAATTTTTTCTATAGTTTCCATTTTATCTATATTTTCCTTTTTTCTCCTTCATATGTGAGTAGGTGATCATTTTAAATTTTCTTTTGTTTTTTATCTCTGAGTATGTAATTCATATGTCTTCCCTCTTTGTACAGGCCAATGAGCCTTTGAGGGATTAATAACATGTAATACTGTATGTGAATTTAATGAAGAATAAAACTTATCTTATCCTATCTTATTCTGCTGCAAATACAACAGAACATGGTTTTAACTGCTATAAGTTGAACGCGGTCACAATACAAAACAGTAGTCAGCTATAAACACAAACAGTCAAATCTTCTTTTTATTCGTAATATATCATTTCGTCAAACGGGAAAATATGGGTGGGATCTAGAGAATCCTTGGACAGGCAGAAATGTAACCATCTTAACAAAAAAAAACTTTTGAACAATTTCCCCGTTTCAAAAATAAAAAAAGAAAAGACGGGATGAAATAAGTTTTAACATTGACTGCTGCGTGAAGTGAGAAAAGAAAAATGTTACGCATACACTTAGAAAGTAAACGCCCATATTAAGAAACTGGAGACAATCTGCAGCAATTGGCGTAGTTTAAAGCAATAATATCATTTATTTCATGCCAAAAACAATTACCTTTGTCCAACTTCCCACTAATGTGACTGGAAACATGCGAAAAATTTTAGAGGTAAGTTTTCAGGACTATAAGCAGCATTGAACTGAAACACAAGACTTTCCACAAAACCACATCTCTTTAATATATTTTGCCAGGAAAAAAATGTTTCGTTAATGACAACGAAAAACTTTAATTTTTATTTACAAGTTCTCGTTTTATTTTCAGTTCTCGTTTGGCATCTGACCTGTAAACATCAGTTTTATTTTTAAGCCGGATTAAATTTAGATTTAATTACAGTGGACAGTTTTCGCAATAAGTGAATTAATTCACGTTTTGTGAAAAGAAAAAGGACTTATATTACGGTAGCAATCAACAGATCATCCTATTATTTGTGTGGCGTTCAAATTACTTTGGATTAGCTGATTAAGGATGCCAGAGTACGGTGGTGAATAACAAAGCAGGTTCCGCGGACCACCGGGCCAGCCGTCAATTGCTGATTGCCACTGCTGCCGTGGGCGTGCCCACTGAAAGATAAGTTGATTTTTTTTTCTCTTTTTTGGTTTTTCTCGAAGTAGCGAAGAAATGTCAAAATTTCAACAGTTCCAGCTTGCGTTAGCGAATTGCAAAAGATTCCCGCTGTGGCCCGTAAGAATTATCCAAGTTTCAAAGGATAAAAAAGGAATCTTCAACTACTTAGTTTTTGCGTATGGAGATCACACAGAGTCGCGCCTAACCGAGAATAGTCTCATCTCGTTTGAGGACAATTACCGCGAAGCATCTACAAAAACTGATAAAAATGTTGGAAGTGCGTTTAAAGAGGTTAACCAAAACCCGGACATTTATAAGACGGCTTCCAAAACTTTCGCATCGCTGAGAGCAGTTTCTTCTGGACCATCTACCGCGGATTTACTAGTTAAAATAGTCGCAACTGAGGAAGAAATCGCTAAGACAAAAGAATCATTGATGAGCGCGATTACTAAGCAAGTTCAAGATAAATGCGGAAACGACCAAACTCTGAAAACTTCTGTTGAGACTATCGTGAGTGAAATATACTCGTCAGTGTCGCGTGAGTTTAATCCGAAGCTAGAGCAATTGTTGGTATCAGTAAAGAATATCAAAGGACTGATTGAAAATTTAGAGAACCGTATTGCAAAATTAGAAGTGAAAATTGATGATTATGAGCAAGAAAAACAGCTTGGAACTCTAGTTTTTCATGGTATTAAGCAGCAGCCGGGTGTTGACTTGAAGTCGACCATTCTGAATATAGCCTCGCAAAAGCTAGGGCTTCCCGGTATCTCTGATTGTGATTTTGCTATGGTCTACAGGTCGAAATTGAATAATACAGGATCGGCAAACGATAAAGGTGCACCAGTGTTCGTGAGATTTTCTACCTGTGAGACGGCCCGTAGAGTGTTTGCGAGTAAATCAAAATTGGTTGGTTCAAAAATTTTTTTGTCTGAGTCTCTAACCAAGCGCCGTCGCGATATCCTGAGTGCCGCGAGAGACAAGTTTGGCGTGAAAAATGTATTGTCAGATCGTGGTCAGGTTCACGCAATGCTTCCGGGTGAGCAAGCTGCTCGTCGAATTAACTCGCTTTCAGATTGCGTTTAGTTTGTTGTTTATGAGTAGTTTGGTAGTGTTTATCTCGTCAAGATGTTATATATTACTCTTTATTTATATTTTTATTTTGTTGTTTATTTTTTTATTTCTTATGAGTATAAATATCGCCCCGTTTGAGCGCGGAAAAGGGATGAATTATAGGATTCTGTTTTGCGTAAGTTGATATGAGTAGTAGTTTAAGTGGAAGATTGAGTGATTTGCAAAATAATCCGTTTAATGTTGATGATTATTTGTTGACGGATATTGGAAATGATGGGTCGCAAATTAGTTTTCGTCCATCTCTTGATAGTAAATATCGTCAGTTATCAACTTTGGAGGAGTTAAGCCGGTCTGGATTTCATGCATGTACATGGAACTGTCATTTAACGTCTTCCCACCATGAGATTTTTGATTTTATTTCTCGATCTATTAATTTACATATAATGGCATTATTTGAAACCTTTTTGGGTCATGATACTGTTCATTCGTCCTTTAATTTTACAGGTTATGAACTGATTGCTCGAAGTAGAAGGTCAATGGGACGTGGAGGTCTGGCTTTCATTGTCCGACAGGATTTGAATTGGAAAATTAGAAAGGATTTGGACATTTGGAAGGAGGGTAAGATAGAAACCCTTAGTATAGAAATTCAGTTTGAAAATCGTGCTTGAATTTTTACCGTTGCATATAAGCCACCAAGTGCATCATTTGAAGAGTTTGCTGAAGGATTTGAATGTCTTGCTGCAAAGGTAAATAGATCTAGTCAAGAGTTTATGTGTATGGGAGACTTTAATTTTGATTTGTTAAATGTACGTGGACCAAATTTGGATTTTTTGAGACTGATGATGTCAAATGATTTATACCCGACCGTGAGCATTCCAACGAGAATCACGGATCATTCGGAAACGCTCATCGATAATGTGTTTGTGTCTTCAGCAATACTAAGTAAAGCTTACTGATCTGTTGTTATAAGCCCAGCCTCCGGCCATCTTCCGGTTGTATTGCATTTGAATTTTGAAGTGAAGAAACATAACAGAAAGAATAAAATACCAATGCGTGAACTGAAGCCAGTTAATCTGAAAAAATTTGAAGAACAAATTAGTGTTATTAACTGGGAAACAGTACTGAATGAAGATCATCCGTCGGAAGCATTTGAAAAGTTTAACCAAATAGTGTCGAATGTTTATGATAGGACGTGTCCGCTTAAAGAAACAAACCCCAGAAAGAATAAACCAAGAAAACCATGGTGTGATGATGAGCTGCTGAATCTGTTTAATATGAGAAATCAGGCGTGTGAGGAGCATCTAAATCATCCGCAGAATAATGAGCTCCATGTGATGTATAAAGACCTAAGGAATAGGGCAAATGCCCTAAGAAGGAAAAAAAGAAGGCATATTTTACAAATGTATTTGAAGAAAGTAAAGGTAACCCCAAAGCAACATGGCAAGTTGTGAATGATCTTCTAAAAGGTCCTATGAAGCCATCGGAGCCAAAAATTGTGCTAAATAATAGGACCTTGGAAGAAACTGAGGAAATCTGCAACGCATTTGGACAATATTTCTCTGAAATTGGCCGCAAGATTCAAGAAGAAGCACGGAGCTCCCATGTTTTCGAATCAAGCAGTTTTGTGGATGAGCGAGGAAGAGGTTTCGAAATGCATTTCCAGCCTTGTACTGAAGAAGAGGTACGCAAAATTGTTAGCACGATTAAGTCAAACAGTGCAGGAGTTGATGGAATGAGCCTTAGAACGCTCAAGTCGGTTCTGGTTTATTTGCTTCCTGTCCTCGTATACCTTATCAATATTTCTATGGAAAAGGGGATGTTTCCGAGTGCGCTTAAAATAGCTAAAGTTGTACCGTTGCACAAAGGTGGAGTCAAAACTGATATATCTAATTGGAGACCAATATCAATTCTCCCGATTTATTCAAAAGTTTATGAAAAGATTGTTCATCGCCGGCTTTACGAGTATCTGATGAAAATTGGTGTTTTACACGATGGTCAATTTGGCTTCTGGAAAGGACATTCGACGACGCAGGCAGTCCAGCATCTTCTGGAAAATATTAACTCAGTACTTGAGAATGGCGAGCAGTACATGGGCGTTTTTATTGATTTTAGAAAGGCTTTCGACACTGGTGATTTTAAGATTTTATTGGAAAGGCTATATTATTTAGGCCTAAAGGGTAGTGTTTTAAATTGGTTTGAATCGTATTTAAGTGAAAGGAAGCTACGAGTGACTTTGAGTAACAAATCTTCTCAGCCGTTTCCCATAAAGTGTGGTGTTCCACAGGGCTCAGTTCTTGGTCCTCTCCTGTACCTGATATTCGTAGACACAATGAGATTCTACATTCCCGGAGCTTCAGTTACTTCTTTTGCTGACGACACGGCTTTAGTGATTGCAGCAAAGTCGCTGCAAGAGCTCTTGTTCAAGGCTAATAAGGCGCTGGATGGCCTACATGAATTTGTTTGTGCTAGCCTACTTAGCGTCAATGCATCAAAAACTAATTTTATGATGTTTACGAGGACTGGTTCTGCTCCCACTCTCCCTGGTGTCATTATTTACAATGGCCTACCGCTATCACAAGTTGAAGAGAACCGATATCTGGGATTCATCCTAGATCGAAACTTGAATTGGAGAAAACACTGCGACATCATAGCATGCAAGCTGGCGCGAGGCCTTGGAGTTCTGAACCGTTTTCAAAATGTTTTACCTTTGAGAATTCTGCTTTTATTGTATTTTTCCATAATAGTGCCTTATATAAATTATGGTTGTTTGATTTGGGCGAGTAATTTTAGTTGCAATTTTAGAAGAGTTCAAGTTCTGCAGAATAAGGCTATAAGGTTGATTGGAAGGTATGATCGTGGTGTTGATAGCACTGAATCACTTTTTAGAAAGTTTAAAATTCTAAATGTTGGTGAAATAAGGGATTATCAAATTGGAGTTTTTGTATTTCAGTGTCTGAATGGTTTTGCACCGGATTTTTTTATGAATATTTTTAGGCCTAATTCGTTTTATCACAATTATTCGACTAGGAGTGTGGATAGTCTTGCATCTGAGCCACGGAACACAACTAGAGCGAGTCAAGTGGCCAGACACATGGGCCCGTCAGTTTGGAATTTGGTCCCAGACTCTGTTCGTCAAGCAGAGAGTGTGCCCCAAATTAAAACCCGTATTAAAAATAATTTCTTTTAAGGAATTTGGTATTTTTAAAGGTTCGAGATAAGGCTTTTTTTTTTTTTTGTAGATGTTTTATTTTTATTTATTTTTTTTTTATATTTTTTGCCATTATATATTTATCATTATTTTCTTTTATTATTATTTTTTTCCCCTTTTTTCATTTTAATTGGTTTGATTATTTGGCATGCATGATATCCAACCGGTCGCTTTTTCAATCATCATCTTGCTTTAGTGCGACTTTTTGTGACAATGAGTTGTTTTTTTTTGTTAATAAAAATGTATGAACCTGAAACCTGAACCTGAACCTGAACCTATTCTTACAAAAACATGAAAGAATGATTGAAACAAAAAAAAAGAATTGCTACTAAATTCAATGCGTATGCTAAACTCTTTTAGTCTCCAAGAAGATCAATCAAATACCATTAGCGCTTTCATTTCTGAACAGACCATTGGTTGAGTGACAAAATAGAAAACGGATGTATTAAAAACGGAAAATACAACTGGATTTTATATATTATCCATCTGAACAATTTCCCACGTGTTTTACTACAACAAAAAGCATCTGCCAAACGGAAAGAGCTACACTTATTTGACAAATAGGAGTCAAGCCAAATAACAAGACATGAAACACGGGCAACAAGAATGGCTTAAGACTCGCGCCAAAAGGTTTGCAATATTCTATATAAACATACAAATCGTAATTTAGAAACATGAACACAAGAATAATATACTCTTTAAGCCCAAAATATTGTATGGACCCTTTTGTTTATACATTTACCAACATTCGTATGCTTCAACATTTATATACATGAAGGAATAAATAGAATTAGTTACACAGAAATGAAGAGAACAGATAGGCATAAAATACAACTAAGAATAGACAACTTACTTCAACTATAAAGATATCCTTTACGCAAGCATATTAAAAACATTAGACAACACGTGCCAACGAAAGGCAACAGCTGTTTGTAGTTAATCAAAGCAACTCACCAAATCAAGTTGTATGTTTCAAAGCGGTCGATTGGTATTGTAAATTCAACTCTAAGTTTGTATTAGCCGTCTACGTCATCCAGTCTTCACACCATTAATTTCTCGTCGGAGACTTTTACTGTCGCTTATTTTCTGTCTTCTGTATTTTATTATTTTCAATATTTTGGTTTTTATTGGACTTGTATTTCTAAACCGTAACGCCGAGGACGGTTTAGAGTGGATAATTTGCTAAAACATCCGTCACGGCTTTATATATATATATATATATATATATATATATATATATATATATATATATATATATATATATATATATATATATATATATATATATATATATATATATATATATATATATATATATATATATATATATATATATATATATATATATATATATATATATATTGTAAAGCTCTCTTTCACCACTCTGTAAACCTCTCTTTAGTTCTTTATTTGTATGCCCTTTTATATTGGCAGATGTAATGGTTTACGTAAATTCCAAAGATAGACGATAAACATTGGTACATGGTCTTTATTGAATAACGTGAGAATACACATAGAAAAAATAAGGTAGCACAAGAACAACTAGCTACGACGAAGGCGAAAGATGGACTGCCTTTAGAAATGAACCAAGAATATAACTTTCCTGGAACGGAAGTTCCAGGCCTGAGAACGAGCCCTTTCCCACGACTAGCTTTAATCCCAAGAGCCCTTCCCCCTGGACCGCTATCGTTGACACATAAATGCCCAACTAACTAAGATATGAGATACCCGGAAAAGCTTCTCGAATTGATGTTAAATACTTTACAGATTCTCCCCCCTGTTTTTAGTTAAATTTCCCAAATTTGGCTTATCCCCTTCTCATTAAACCCCCAAACTTTAATTGAATTCAAAACATTCCCTTCCAAAATTATTCACTTCTCACCTACTAACATTCTACAGCATGAACTAGTAAACAATTACATAATACAAACACTACACAATACTTGCATAAATAAAAACGTACATAGTATAAACGAACCACACTAACAACAGTAGTCGGAAACTGGATATTTTAACACTTCACTTTTCTCTCTATAATTCAAAATAGACTTGTTCCCTATACCCCTGAATTTGATGAGGACAAGGAAGGTTGGGATTATGTATAAACTTTGAATTAGGGCAAAAGGAATGACCGGGAAAGGCTAATTAATCCTGAAAATACCAGCGACAAATAAATGAAATTGCAGAAACTCTAAAAATCATACCATGCTGCAATGACGTTAGTAGTAAGTATCTATTGAATTCTACGACTTTACGTTCCCTGGCAGCTTTCCAAGGCAGATTACCAGACTAGTTATTTGGCAGTGTATAATGTTTTGAGAGTTTGGTCGTAATAATATAATGTGGTCAAACGTTGGTACCATTCCAAACGAGCGGGGATTCCCCGCCTGTTCCTAAACATTGCAAAAAAGATAGCAGTATGAACGGGGGGATTCCCCGCACAAATTTGTTTCAACTCCAAGTTTTTTAACCAGACTGGTTATTAGGAAAGGTTTTTTAGGGAAAGCTGTCAATCACCCATGTGTTATCCACAGTTCCATTTTTGAAGTCTGTGGAAACCGTTTGACATGTTCGGTGAGATTATGTTCCTTAGCGTTTGATAGAAATTTCCAAAAAAAGGGGTAATTAGTGATTGGATAATTTTTTAGCGTGAAATCTCTGAATAAAATATTTTTGGAACATGTACTTGACGATGGATAAAATGGTTAAGGTGATTAGCAATTACGGGCAAGGATCCCCCCACTGGCTCCTGGCAGTAGGCTACACATATCAAATTGCTGTACTGTGGGTTAGGTAACATGATTAAACACGCTTTTACAATCGGAATTCATTGATTGACATTTGCATAAAAGGGGTAATAAGTGATTGGATATTTTTTTAACGTGAAGGGTCAATTTTGGAGGGAAAACCAAAAATACTCAGATTCTAAAATAAACGAGATCTGCCTCAAGGGGATGGCTCAGAGGCCCTTCGTTCCCCCATTTCTGAGGGCAGGGGAGGGGGGGTCAATTTTGGAGAGAAAACCAAAAATACTCAGAAACGAAATTAAACGGGATCGGCCTCACGGGCAAGGCTCAGAGGCCCTTCGGTGCCCCATTACTGAGGGCAGGGGAGGGGGGTCAATTTTGGAGTAAAAACCAAAAATACTCAGAATCGAAAATAAATGTGATCTGCCACAAGGGCATGGCTCAGAGGCCCTTAGTGCCCACATTTCTGAGGGCAGGGGTGGGGGGGACAATTTTGGTGGGAACACGAAAAATACTCAGAATCGAAAAAAAATGGGATATGCCTCAAGGGCAAGGCTCAGAGGCCCTTCGTTCCCCCATTTCTGAGGGCAGGAGAGGGGGGGGGGTCAATTTTGGAGGGGAAATCAAAAATGCTCAGAATCGAAAATAAATTGGATCTGCCTCAAGGGGAAGGCTAAGAGGCCCTTCGTTCCCCCATTTCTGAGGGTAGGGGGGGTCAATTTCGGAGGGAAAACCAAAAATACTCAGAATCAAAAATAAATGGGATCTGCCTCAAGGGGAAGACTCAGAAGCCCTTTGTTCCCACATTTCTGAGGGCAGGGGAGGGAGAGGAAGAGTCAATTTCAGAGGGAAAACCAAAAATACTCAGAATCGAAAATAAACGGGAGGCCCTTCGTTCCCCCTATCCGAGAAAAGGATGTTGATATAGAATTTAGTCACTCTGATACTTAGATTTTGTCAATTTTATCCGACATATCCGACAAAAGGATGTTGATAATGAATTTATTTATTCTGAAATTTAAATTTTTTCAATTTTATCCGATGTATCTGACAAAGGATGTTGATAAAAAAAATTTATTCACTCTGACACTTAGATTTTGTCATTTTTATCCGACATATCCGATAAAGAATGTTGTTAAAGCATTTATTTATATTAAAATTTAGATTTTGTCAATTTTATTTGATGTATCTGACAAAGGATGTTGATAATAAAAAAAAATTATTCACACTAGCACTTATGCACCAGCAGTAGAATACCATATATTTAAAATATAAGATTCTTTCCTTCTAAAGATGATTCGGGCAGAAATTAAACGTCCCCTAATTGAGTTCAAATACCGCTTCCAAGAGTCTAAATTCTTAGTCAGCAAAAAGAGAAATTGCATTTCTAGCTCCAGTCAAACAACGACGCTGGTCGTTCGAATTTCGCTAAGATAATTAGTAGCAAAAAAAACGCTACGTACGATATTTCTAAGAAAGTTTAAATGGCAAAAAACCCTGTGAATACTTGAATCATCAAAAATATTTAAAAAAGACTATTGGACGAAAGATTTACATCCTTGGCCCTCTTGGGCCAATGGCAGGCAGTCCCTACAGCGCAGGACGAAAGAACTGCGTTTGGGAGTGGGGTAAATGTGTTTTTTAATTTTAATATGAAGTGAGATCTAAAACGGTTCGTACCGCAAATAATCTCGGTCACCATTTATTATCATTGAAGTGACCCGTTGCTGTACAACTAAGCATGCAAGTTCAATAAATCTATTATCTTTCTTATCTCTGTTTATTCCATTTTATATGTCTGTATTTAGCCTATATAGCTAATTAGTTCGCCATATCGTGTGCCAAGAAAAACTTCTATTGCTACAAATGACGCGAGTCGGAAATTGGAAGAAAACTACGAACTAATTAGGCTATTAAAACTTTGTGCTTTAAATTTAATTATTGGAGATACAGACATATAAATAAAGTGATTAGGCCTATATCCGCTAGGCTACGATAGGAAACCCCTTATATCTCATAGGAGATAATAGCCTCCCCAAAATAGGTTAAGTAAAATAATAAATTTGTTTTAAGTTGATATAAACGCAAAAAAAAAAAATTGAAATATTGTATATTGTAATAGAAATGGCTTTGTCAAAGGAGGAAGGTAAATGGACTTCGCTTTTAGCGGCACTCAAATTAGGAAAACTTCGAGCAGCTTTGCTTGAACTTTGTCTATTAGAAATAAATGTGTATCCCCTCAAATATTTGGGTACAATAGAAAAAATGGAGAAAAGGCTCAATGAAGAATTGTAAAATGAGAAAAAAAAAAATTAAAAAAAAAATAGTATTCAGTTTTTAACAAGTAGAAGCAAGTGTATAATTAGTAATTTTTTTAGTGTTAGTAATAAATGCAATGTAGTAGTGCCGTATATTACTAAATAATAAAGTATTTGTACCGTTAATTGAAAGAATTAAATAAAAGATAATACTGAAAGAAAAACAAAATCTAGCTGGACCGATGAAACGTTGGTAGAAACAGAAGAATTTTAGGCATAATAGTGGGTCTGCAAATGGGGTCTGTTATATTCCACCCCTGTTTCTTTTCCTTTCAGATAAATGACCTATTTTCGTTTCTTTAATAACATTTGTGACCCTTTTGGAAGAATACAAGTAAGGTATTTTCTACAAACTGTGTAGTATTTTCCGTAACCCAGGCAGGGTAGGAATAGAGCTACAAGGTGCCGTCATTATTATATTGACAGGGAGGGTTATTACCTCCAAGGAGAGAGTAAAGATTTTCGAGCCGTAACCCAAGGCGGGTACATTTGGCCTTAGAAAGTGGCCATTTGACCACTCGATCGCGTTACCATACCCTGAGACAGGGTATACTATAAATAGGGTAGTACCAAACCCGATATTTGCAGAACCGTTGGGGTAAGAGCGGGAATCTCACTAACATTAGGGCTGACAAGGGGTTCTCCCATTCGAGTAAGTGGCATAGCAATCTTTTTGCGTCATTCGAGTAAGTGGCATAGCAATCTTTTTGCGTCATTCGAGTAAGTGGCATAGCAATCTTTTTGCGTCATTCGAGTAAGTGGCATAACAATCTTTTTGCGTCATTCGAGTAAGTGGCATAGCAATCTTTTGCGTCATTTTTTGCCTTTAAAATTAGTGACCCTGCACATACACCCCAATAAGTGGTGCCAGCGGTAGCTAGCACTACGAACATTGGCGGCAGCGGCATAAGCACACATGCTAGAAAGCTTAGCAAAAGTCGCTGAAGGAAGCAAAAAAAAAAGAAGAGTTATTACCCAGCTGTGACTGGAACTCTGCATGAGGCGAGAAATTCGGCGAAAGAAACCGTTAATCACAGAAAATGGAGGCATAGGGATAGGTCTTAAAAGGATCTCCTTTACCTACACAGATGACTTTCACGTGAATAATGGTGTTAGAAAAAATTCAAATTCTAAAGTAGCTCCGCAAAATGAGTGAACAAGAAAATTTGAATTTTGAACCATGGCTGTTTTAGAGCCATGTAGATGTAAAACAAGCCCGTGTTCATGCTTGTATACAAAGAATAATTAAAAATGCATGAATATATTTTTTTGGGTCGAGTGTCATTTGTATCGCTGGGGTCGACTCCCCTCGCACACGTTAGGTCCCCTAGTGGATAAATATCCGCGTTATTTGCGCTTATTAATTTTATGGGTTATTTGTAATGATTGAAAATATCAGACTTAACTTATTGCTTTTTTTATAAACAGATACCATTCAACACAATTAAGAAAGGGCGTCAAAAGTCTGCCCATTGTTCTTAAAAACTGCTTATTTGAAAATGTCAATTTTCTTTTTATGTTGTTCTATTTATTTAAGAGCGAGAGAGAATGAGCATATGTAGGTTTTATTTTTGTAGCTAGACATAAGACATACCTTAGTACTTCAGTTTAATTAAATCTACGTTCAATGTTTTGTTACAACAAGCATCCTTGATTGCTATACTTCGCGCACCTTAGACTAAATTAGTCTATGTTACTAAGGATTTGATTAAGTTTTAGATGTCTTATTTTTGTTAGGGTTATTTCTATGCCCTTTCAAAGGATAATAGAAAGGTTGGAACAGAAAATAACCAAAGGTAGGAAGCTCGTGGTCGACTGAGAACGACAAATGGTGTTGGACCACGTCTTGTGGGAAGCCTGGGTAGGAACTCAAGGCCCATGATTGTTTTTTGTATTTTTTTTTGTGTAAACGAACGTAGGAAGGGATATTTATCAGTCCTTCAAGTGTAATAAATTAGTATTTTTATGCCAATCAGGGCCAGTCAAAACAATACTTAAAGGTTGAATAGAAACTTCTGTGAGCTAGCTAAGTTTTCGTTTTTGGATCAGAATGCTTTGAAAGAGAAACAGAGAGTTTACTTTCTTATAGCTCCGAGAAAAAAAAAAGCGTTTTAATTTCATTATACTATATCTATGACGTATACAATAACAGAGAGATCACTGTTCTATAGTTCTGTGACAAATATGTCCTTAAATTTCATTTGTTTATATATTACATATCTTGTGCTCTAATTTCTGTGACATATTTTCGCAAGTCAGTCACGTTATATCTTACCTATACTGACTCAGGTCTCCCTCGGATTTTCTATGAAAAAATTCGACCCGTGCCCTAACAAAGATGGATATTATCCAAAAAAAGAAATTATTAGTGCAAAAGCGTCTAATTATACGAAATATTTCATCTTAGTGCAGATTATAATTATTTTAGGCCTACACATAAAAAATATGATACCAGAGTAATTACTTGCTGCAGGCTCGCTTATTCGTCTATTTCTTACTCAAGAAGTATAATGTTTCTTACTCGAGTAATATATGTACTAATAGCCAAACTATTGGTAACTATAACCAAACAACCTATTGGTACGTTTAAATGAAGAATTTCACGGCGGATATGAAATTATATCTCAAAAATAATATTTAAAATTTTAAAACCATTTAATCAGTTAAGATATATGATTTGAAACCCTGTGTATGTCCAATGGCGACTAAGTAAAACCCACACGGAATTCACTAGTATTGTGAAGGTGTTTTTCGCTAAACGGATTCTAATAAGGCTTTAATATAATATTTATTTATTTAGTGCCGAAGGATTTGCTCAAACAATAGCTTTCTAAAAAGATATTGATGTCAGTTCTTCATTATGCTTATATTCTTTGCCAAGCATTAACTGGAATCTACGGAGGCAAGCTTGGAAATCCTGCATCTAATGACCTCATTCGAAAGGCGAATATGAGGCACCAATGTTGACTTGCAATTACGGGAAAATCCTGAGACTAAGAACCTCTGCATTTCAGCCGTTAAACCCGAAGACACATGAAACCGTCCGAGTCTAGAAATAGGTAAGACATCAGAAAACGAGTGGGTCGAGAGGTCTCCACTCGTCCTTGTTATGTCTTGTTCCCCCATTGTAGTATCGTTTGCGTAAAACCGTGCGGTTATGACGCTGCAACATGCGTTTCTTAAACAGCACGGACTTGCGTGAACAATGCAGGCATGAAAAATATCGTAAAAATAGACCTCAAACTTAATAAAGTAGGGTAAATTATGTTTATCTAATATCGATATTTCCGTTCTCAAAACAAATTTGAAGACTTTTCTAATTTAAATTTTTATATTTTTGTTGAGAATACTAATATTAGTGTATTTATTTAATTCTGTCTCATAGCTAAAAAAAAAAAATTATAACCCAATTAATGCGTGAATTATTGTATGTGTATTTACTTCAAAGAACATGTGATTCTGCCGCGTTGTCTTTATTACAGGAAATTAAATGGACACTTTGGTCATTGAGCATTACAATGAGCTGCCCAGTACAGATACGACCCAGTAACATCTATTTTTATCATATCTCAACCAACGAAGAGTACTCACCATAACTCCAGGCAACTTTCTTCCCAACTTCGTCTACGAGAACAACAGTTACCTTTGATCGTCGTTCCTTCGACCATGAACCATATTACGTATCAGGTAACACTATATTTGAACCTCAGTATCAAATGCTTTAACGAACTATATAATCACATAAACGCTGAGAAACCCATCGGTCAGTACAAGATATAAATACGTAGATATTGCTGTTGATACTCACTATGGACCCCATAATAATTTGACATTATAGTTATGATATTTGAAGCTAAACTATATTAAACTATATTTAAAGTTAAACGACACTTAAAGACATTTGAAGATATTTGAAGACGAAATTAAAGACAATTTGAAGTTTAATCCTGAGAACTCCATCGATCAGCACACGATAGATGATATTCAAAGTTAAATGACACTTAAAGACATTTGAAGATATTTGAAGCAGAAATTAAAGACAATTTGAAGTTTAATTCTGAGAACCCCATCGAGCAGTACCAGATAAACGATGTTAGAAGTCAAATGATATTTGAAGATGTTTGAAGTTGAATTTAAAGACAATATATTAAGAGAATCACTATAGTATGACGACAACCCGTTTCAAAAGGCACAAATGAACAATTTTACTGGAGAATACATTCTCTATGTGCCTCAAAAATCCTAAAAATGATATGATGAGAAGAAAAACACTAACACCATTAGTGGGAAGAATCATTTCCCAGTTGACTATTAGAGCGATATTTAACGGTCATTTCACAATTGAATATTAGGGAAAACATACCGTGTAAGGACAACTAGACTCAAACTGTTCCATGAAGAAACCATAACGTATGTGCTTCGAAATTTTTGCCACGACAAAAGGAATGAAAGACAGTAATTTACAACATAAGGGTGTAGTACACTAAGGACACGAAAGGTGATGAATAGATGTGAAGCTACATGTGTTACTTCCTAATAACTTTGACAATTCAAAAATCCCAATAGTGAAAGTGTTTTAATGTCATCAGTGAATATGATGAGCCAAATATTGTATGTTATAAATCATTCATGTATGTACCACAAGTAGAATTAGGTGTAATATTATTATGTTATTCATTTAACGCTGTGTAGATAGTATGCTGTACTTCACATAGACAGCAAAATCAAAAAAAAAACGAATGTAAAAGTAGAATAGCCCCAACCTTATTGGAAATGTAAAAGTAATCAGTGTTAGATATAAAAAAAAAATCTTTAATATAGTAGCTAACCTAGAACCAAAAATAATCTTAGTCCGGTAGATGAATTTTAGATAGGGATGTAGAATAAAATAAGAAAAATAATTGAAAAATGTTAGGCAATCCTAATGAGCATTCACTAATGCGGGATGTCATTATTTGATGGGTAGTGTGCTGTGCACCAGCAGTATAATAAAAAGTATTTAAAAGACAAGATTCTTTCCTTATAAGCTCGATTAGGGTAGAGAGCAAATGTTCCTTCCTTGAGTTCAAATACTACTTCCAAGAGTCTAAATTCATAATCAGCAAAAAGAGAAATTGCATTTCTAGCTCCAGTCAAACAACGACGCTGGTCGTTCGAATTTCGCTAAGATAATTAGTAGCAAAAAAAACGCTACGTACGATATTTCTAAGAAAGTTTAAATGGCAAAAAAACCGTGTGAATGCTTGAATCATCAAAAACATTTAAAAAAGTTTATTGGACGAAAGATTTACATCCTTTGCCCTCTTGGGCCAATGGCAGGCAGTCCCTAAAGCGCAGGACGAAAGAACTACGTTTGGGAGTGGGGTAAATGTGTTTTTTAATTCTAATATGAAGTGAGATCTAAAACGGTTGGTACCGCAAATAATCTCGGTCACCATTTATTGTCATTGAAGTGACCCGTTGCTGTACAACTAAGCATGTGAGTTCAATAAATCTATTGTCTTTTTACATGTGTTTGTTTCTCTTGTATGTCTGCGTCTAGTCCGATAATGGGTAATTAGTTCGCAAGTCTCCATGGTAAATGCTGATCTCCAGATGGCTCAAGAAAGAAGAAGCCACATTGGTCTGTCTACATGTTCAATTTTCTCTCATTGCTTGAGAGCGGTGCTAGCCTAGCTAAAACAATCTCCAGCACTATAAGTGCCGCAATAGGAGAAATCTCTATCACAACAGTAGCGAATCTTCACATTACCACAATATAAATTCTTCAATGGTACACTTATATTTTATCAATTTTATTCGATGTATCTGGCAAAGGATATTGTTATAGCATTTATTCATTCTGAAATTTGGATTTTGTCAATTTTATCCGACATATCCGACAAAGCATGTTGGTAATGAATTTATTCATTCTGAAATTTATATTTTTTCAATTTTATCAGATGTATCTGTCAAAGGATGTTGATAAAAAAAAAATTATTCACTCTGACACTTAGATTTTGTCAGTTTTATCCGACATATCCGATAAAGGATGTTGTTAAAGCATTTATTTATTCTGAAATTTAGGGTTTGTCAATTTTATCCAACATATCAGACAAAGGATGTTGATAATGAATTTATTCATTCTGAAATTTAGATTTTGTCAATTTTATCCGATGTATATGCCAAAGGATGTTGATAAAAAAATTTATTAACTCTAAAACTTAGAATTTGTCAATTTTATCCTTTGTATCTGAGAAAAGGATGTTGATATAGAATTTAGTCACTCTGATACTTAGATTATGTCAATTTTATCCGTCATATCCGATAAAGGATTTTTTTAAAGCATTTATTCATTCTTAAATTTAGATTTTTTAAATTTTTTTTTATTTATCTTACTAATTATTTTGATAAAAAAAAAATTATTCACTCTGACACTATATATTTTCATTTTCATCTGACAATTCTGATAAAGGATGTTGATTATGAATTTATACACTCTGAAATTTAGATTTGTTAATTTTATTTGATATATCTTGCAAAGGATGTTGATAAAAAAAAATGTATTCACACTGACACTTAGAATTTGTCAATTTTATCCTATGTGTCTGAGAAAAGGATGTTGATATAGAATTTAGTCACTTTGATACTTAGATTTTGTCAATTTTATCCGACATATCCGATTAAGGATATTGTTATAGCATTTATTCATTCTAAAATTTAGATTTTGTAAATTTTATCTGACATATCTGACAAAGGATGTTGATAATGAATTTATTCATTCTGAAATTCAGATTTTGTCAATTTTATCCTATGTATCCGAGAAAAGGATGTTGATATAGAATTTATTCATTCTGAAACTCAGATTTTGTCAATTTTATCCGACATATCCGATAAAGGATGTTGTTAAAGCATTTATTTATTCTGAAATTTAGATTTTGTCAATTTTATATGATGTATCTGACAAAGGATGTTGATAGTAAAAAAAATTATTCACTCTGGCACTTATATTTTATCAATTTTATTCGATGTATCTGGCAAAGGATGTTGTTAAAAAAAAATATTCAATCTGATACTTAGATTTTGTCAATTTTGTCTGACATATCCGACACAAGGATGTTGATAATACATTTTTTCATTCTGAAATTTAGATTTTGTCAATTTTATCTGATGTATCTACCAAAGGATGTTGATAAAAAAAATTTATTCGCTCTAAAACCTAGACTTTTTCAATTTTATACCAAGTATCCGAGACAAGGATTTTGATATAGAATATAGTCACTCTGATACTTAGATTTTGTCAATTTTATCCGACATATCCGATAAGGGATGTTGTTAAGGCATTTATCTATTCTGAAATTTAGATTTTGTCAATTTTATTTGATGTATCTGACAAAGGATGTTGATAAAAAAATATTCACTCAGAAATTTATATTTTATCAATTTTATCTGACATATCTAACGAGAGGTGTTGATAATGAATTTATTCATTGTATTACATAGAGTTTATCAATGTTATTCCATATGCTTGACAATAGATGTTTGCATATTTCTTTTTTTATATCTCCAATGTTTTAACAAAGATTCTAAAAGTTAGATGTGATAGCTTAGCTTACTCTAAAAAGAATGAACACATAACAATGTAATATTTTTAATGAAATAATGCTATGTAGAATATTAATACAAAAATATATTATGATACATTATTAATATCAATGATTAACTTTGGACATTTTGAATCTGTTCCATAAAGTAGTTCACCATGTTCTCTCTTGATATTGTAGCTATTGTTTTCTCTTAGTTCGTAATCAGTAGAATCATCATTATTCCATTTTGAATCATACACAGTTTTTACTGGTGTCTCATCAACAGGCTCAATATGCTTTTCGTCTTTGATATTATTTGGTTCATTGACTGTTTGATCAATGGCAGTAACGTTTGCTGGTGCTTTTTTTTCATCGATTCATGTTTATATTCCATAGTGATATTTTCTGACAATGCCCTTTTTATTTTTCTGGCATTTTCACTGTCTACTATCACATTATTTTTACACAGGTAACAGTTTCGGCACGTAGACAAGAAAGGGTTTACGATACTAGTAGAAGAGTAGGCCTTTTTTTATTGACCTTCCGTTGAATGCTAATACCCGAAAGCTGACGATTGGATATATCAGTAGGTAATGTGTTACCTGCAACAGTAGCAAGGAGTTGACCTCTATCATCAACGATTATTTTTATGTTGGCATTCTCTTTGAGTACAATCATCTCTGGGGATCTCAATCTCGCATAACCACCAACATAAGAGTTGAATTTTTTCGGTATTCCAAAGAAATTTAATTCCTTACTGTCATGACAATGCATGCATACATTTCCAATAGTGTTACCACTTTTACTTATTTCATAGTTCAAATACTTCTCCTTGTCGGCATTCAATGCTACAATAACCTTGTTATGTGAACACACTTTATTAAAATGCTCCATCTTCACTTTTTTTTAAGATATGACTTATGTGTTTATCGTTCCACTGCGTAAAAAATACTGATTTAATACATACAATAGACTAGGTATTGTCAATAACCGGACATAGAATACCAGTGGAAAAGCCACATCGTGTCCTTGACCAATCATAGAGCAAAATTGTTAGAGCCGTAAGCATATTTTGTCATTTTAAGATACGTACAAAGAAAAAAAAATTTATGTAATGATTTCTTCAAATAATATCAAGAGGATTTGTTTTTACACTGCTCACAGTGTAGAATGTGTTACTAAAATTATGTTTTTAATGGGCAACAAGTAAAGAAAAAACACATGGAATCAGGCAACCGAGTCTCTCAAACCCCTTAAAGCTCTTTTAACAGATACAAGAACTACTTATTTAACACAAAAACTTCGTTTTCAATGAGCACTAAGTAAAGAAAAACCATACGGAATCAAGCAACTGAGTCTCTCAAACCCCTTAAAGCTCTTTTAAAAGATACAAAAACTACTTATTTAACACAAACATTTCTTTTTGACTGTTCAACAATTAAAGAAAAATCACGTGTGATAAGAGAGCCAAGTTTATCAAGCTCCGTAATGCTCTGTTAAAAGATATAAGAACTACTAATTGAACGCAACATTTTCGTTTTTAATGGGAACACAGTCAGTGACAAACAAACAGAATAAGCCACAAGAGTGTCTCAAACCCCATCAACATCCTTTGGCAGATACATCGGATAAAATTGACAGAATCTAAATTTCAGAATGAATAAATTCATTACCAACATCCTTTGTCGGATATGTCGTATAAAATTGACAAAATCTAAATTTCAGAATGAATAAATGCTATAACAATATCCCTTGCCAGATACATCGAATAAAATTGATAAAATATAAGTACCAGAGTGAATAATTTTTTTTTATTATCAACATCCTTTGTCAGATACATCAAATAAAATTGACAAAATCTAAATTTCAATATAAATAAATGCTTTAACAACATCCTTTATCGGATATGTCGGATAAAATAGACAAAATCTAAGTGACAGTGAATATTTTTTTTTTACCAACATCCTTTGCCAGATACATCGGATGAAATTGACAAAAGCTAAATTTCAGAATGAATAAATTCATTATCAACATCCTTTTGTCGGATATGTCGGATAAAATTGACAAAATCAAAGTATCAGAGTGAATAAATGCTATATCAACATCCTTTTCTCGGATAGGGGGAACGAAGGACCTCTGAGCCTTCCCCTTTAGGCAGATTCCCGTTTATTTTCGATTCAGGGTATTTTTGGTTTTCCCTCTGAAATTGACTCCCCTACCCTCACCCCTGTCCTCAGACATGTGGGAACGAAGGGTCTTTGAGCCTTCCCCTTGATGCAGATACCATTTATTTTTGATTCTGAGTATTTTTGGTTTTCCCTTCGAAATTGACCCCCCTACCCTCAGAAATGGGAGAACGAAGGGCCTCTTAGCCTTGCCGTTGAGACAGACCCCATTTTTTTTCGATTCTGATCATATAGTGTGGCACATCTATATGTGACCCCCCCCCTGCCATCTTATATTGGGGACGACAGGGCCGCGGAGCCTTGCACTGGAGGACGAGCACAGGTATGTTCGATTATGAGCGTTTTGTGTTTCCCCTACACAATTGACCCTCCCTCCCCGGTCCTCAGAAATGGGGGCACGAAGGGCCTCTGAGCCTTCCCCTTTAGGCATATCCCATTTATTTTCGATTCTGAGTATTTTTGGTTTTCCCTCCAAAATTGACCCCCCCCCCTCCCCCGCCCACAGAAATGGGGGAACGAAGGGCCTCTGAGCCTTGTCCTTGAGGCAGATCCCATTTATTTTCTATTCTGAGTATTTTTAGTTTTCCCTCCAAAATTGACCCCCCCCTCCCCTGCCCGCAGTAATGGGGTAACGAAGGGCCTCTGAGCCTTGCCCTTGAGGCAGATCCCATTTATTTTCGATTCTCAGTATTTTTGGTTTTCCCTCTAAAGTTGACCCCCCCCCCCTTCCCCTGCCCTCAGAAAGGGGGGAACGAAGGGCCTCTGAGCCTTCCCCTTGAGGCAGATCTCGTTTATTTTCGAATCTGAGTATTTTTGGTTTTCCCTCCAAAATTGACCCTTCACGTTAAAAAATTATCCAATCACTAATTACCCCTTTTTGCAAATGTCAATCAATGAATTCCGACTGTAAAAGCGTGTTTAATCATGTTACCTAACCCACAGTACAGCAATTTGATATGCGTAGCCTACTGCCAGGAGCCAGTGGGGGGATCCTTGCTCGTAATTGCTAATCACCTTAACCCTTTTATCCATCGTCAAGTACATGTTCCAAAAATATTTTATTAAGAGATTTCACGTTAAAAAATTATCCAATCACTAATTACCCCTTTCTTTTTGCAAATGTCTATCAAACGCCAAGGAACGTATTCTCACCGAACATGTCAAACTGTTTCCACAGACTTCAAAAATTGAACTGTGGATAACACATGGGTGATTGACAGCTTTCCCTAAAAAACCTTTCCTAATAACCAGTCTGGTTGAAAAACTTGGAGTTGAAACAAATTTGTGCGGGGAATCCCCCCGTTCATACTGTTATCTTTTTTTCAATGTTTAGGAATAGGCGGGGAATCCCCGCTCGTTTGGAATGGTACCAACGTTTGACCACATTATATTATTACGACCAAACTCTCAAAACATTATACACTGCCAAATAACTAGTCTGGTAATCTGCCTTGGAAAGCTGCCAGGGAACGTAAAGTCGTAGAATTCACTAGATACTTACTACTGACATTAAGATATTATTCCCAATAAAATCCTCGGGGTTTTATTGCTGCGGAACGCCTCGGTTTAGACCTATTTGGTTTTTCTCTACTAGCTTGTGGTTCAACAAATGGCAGTGCTACTGGGGATTTCTCTACATTATTATTGGTGCTACTCTCCTTGATAGCATTAGTTGTAGGGCTAGCATGTTTCGACAAAATAGTAGATACATTAGTCATGTCAAGGTGAGCATCCACTGTGTTTACATCCACAAATAATGGGTTGGTGGTATTGGACTCCTGGACTGTTAATTCCCCGTTTTGGCTTCTTGATTCTAAGTAGGCGGTGCTTGAGTTACCTTTTTCTTAAACTTTGTTGCTGTGCTACTGGTACATCTATACATAAAGAAATTTCTTTTAAACGCTGACCTAAGCGCCCAACATCATTTAATTTCTTTTCCGATTCTTTAGTGATTGGTTTATTACTTACATACTCAAAGTACTCTGGATTTTTTGCAAGAAATACGGAGGGGTTTTTAACTGGCCTCATTAGTCTGATGTTTACTATTCTTCTGCTACCCGGTCCGTATAATTCCTGTAGTAGGAAAGATTGGTTTGGTTATATTACTTTATTATTAGATATGAACCGCGAAATTTCAATTTTAAAAATTTGCATGTCATATCCTGGAACATAGGTAATGTATCCCTCTTTCAGCCATGGAATTTTTGTTTTATTTTTACTATATTGTCCGGCCTGAACTTCTCTTGATTTTTCGATTTCCTTGCGACAAACACTATGGAGGTAGAAAAGCTGTTGGACTTGGCTAGCTGCAAACTCTTCGTAACTGTTGAGTCGTCCCGTCGCGGTCGCAGTAACTTTAAATCAAGATAGGAAATCGGTTGTCGACCGAACATAAGTTGGAATGGTTGAAATTTTGTGATTGATGAAATAGCGCTATTGAGGACCAGTTGAATACTTGAAATATACTCCGACCAATTAGACTCGGATTCATAACAGTAGGCCTTGCATATGTTTTTGCACGCCTTTACTCGGTTTTCACATAAACCATTCGAAAATGGGTTATAGCCACTAGAAAATTGGTGATCAATCTTGTGCTTAGCACAGAAATCCTCCACCACTTTAGAACGGTAACTTGCATGTTTATCCGTGAGCAATATGTCAAATAACCCAAAATAAGAAATAATTTTTTCATTTAAAAACTTCAAAATCGACTTTGCGGAAATATTCTTTACACTCTCAAGAACAACAAATTTTGTGAAATGTTCTACAGCTACTATTACATGCTCAAACCCTTCATCCGTTTTCGGTAATGGTCCAGCAGTGTCCATACTCCACATGTGACCGACATGAGAAGGATCTTCACTCCGACCTAACGGTGGATGGGGTATTTCATGGAATTTATTTTTCCGGAGACACACATGACAATTTCTACAAACTATGTCTACTCTTTTCCCCATATTTTTGAAAATACAATAAGCCTGAAGATTTTGTAGCGTCTTTTGGCTACTTAAATGTGCACTTATTAGGGGATGTTAATGAGCTAATTTAATCGTAGTGTCAATCAGCATTTTGGGGGATCATCAGTTTTGGTGTTTGTGCACATTCTAGATCTCCATTCATACTGGATTTGCAGTATAATACACCATGACTCAAGAACATTCCATCGACAAGATGTTTCAACCATGGTATTTTTTTCCAATTTTGTCCTTGTTTCTTCAACAAGAACTTCATCCCATGGGACATCAAAACCGTCCTGCGAGTCATCAACCTCATATCGCGAGACATTAAAACTAGCTCCCTCTCTCTGGGTAGCCAAACCGCCCTGCGAGGCATCAGCACCATCTCGTAGTGCAACAAAACCATCCCGTGAGGCATCATTACCCTCACACGTGACAACGACACCAGCTCCCTCGCTCTGGGTAGCTATTCCGTCCGCGACGCAAGAGCACCCTCTCTAAGTGCAACAAAACCATCCCGGGAGGCATAAATACCATCCCTAGGGACCTCAAGAGCAGCTCCTTTTCCCTGGGTAGCCAGACCACATTGCGAGGCATCAGAACCATCTCGCAGCGCAACGAAACCTTCCCGTGAGGCCTCAGTACCATCCCACGGGACCTCAAAACCAGCTCCCTTTTCCTGGGTAGCCAAACCGCCCTGCGAGCCATCAGAACCATCTCGCAGTGTAACAAAACCATCCCGTGAGGCATCAGTACCATCCCACGGGACCTCAACACCAGCTCCCTTTTCCTGGGTAGCTATACAGACCTTTGACCTTTTTCCTTTCACCTCAATATATTCAATTAAAGTTTTTAATGTGGTGTCTTCTCTTTGACATTGTCCTATGTGTTCATGGTCTAAATCTAAATAATTAATCTCTTTCAATTTAGCGGTTGTGGCAAAAAATTTTAACTCATAATCCGCCATAAAAAAAGGCTTATTATCATCTACAATTTCTTTTACTGGTCGAGACAGTATGTCGGCAGCGTGTGTTTTCCCTGGTATATGGTGCCAGTGATACAAGGGACTGTCTAAGACTAGTGAAATTCTATACAGCTTTGATGACCTATCCTTACACGTACGGAGAAATGTAATTGCTTTACAGTCGATTAGAAAATGAACTTCCCTTCCCCAGATATAGTACTCAATGTGTTTTATAGATTGTAACACTCTGACGAGCTCACGTGACAGGTTATCCATTTTAAAAAATTCGCGTGAAAGAACTCTACTGAATGTGGAGACTAGCCTAAACCGTCCGGTGTCATCTATCTGTAGAAGGAGACCGCCACAAGCATCACCGGATGTATCTACCGTAATCCAAAATGAAGCGTTCTCTGATAGATCAGGGAACGATAAAATACAGAATTTGGGTTGCTTATTTCCATTTTTAACGAGTCAAAACTCTCTTGTTCATCTTTTTCCCAAGACCAATTTGACTCTTTTCTGAGTAGCTTCGTTAGTGGTGCCGATAATTTTGTGTAATTCAAATAGAAGGAGCAGGTACCAATTTGTTTGCTCTAAGAATCTTCTAAGTTCCGCTATATCTCTGGGAGGTTGAAGGGCTATTATGGCGTCAAGTTTGTTCTTGAGCGGCGCAATGCCCGCCGCTGGAGTCACTTCACGTCCTAATAGTTCCAGACACTCAGTGAAGAACTGGCATTTATTCATTCCCAATTTAACATTATTTTGCAAAAGCCTTTCAAACACTTTTTCAAGCTCTGCCAAATGATAATTGTCGTCACCCCTACTCGTAACACAAATATCGTCAATGTATAATGTCACAATATTTCCAAAACTTTCTGTATCAAATAAAATACTAGCCCACTGACAAAAGGCTGGAGGAGAGATATTTGACCCTTGTGGACACTTCGTAAAAGTGTACATTTTTCCTTCCGGTGAGTTAAATGAAAAATATTTTTGTAAATCGTTATGTAATTCGACATTATAATACGCATGCTTCATGTCCAAAATGGAGTATTTATTTTTGGAGCTTAATTTCTAAAGGACATTTTTGATAAGAGGCATAGGCCACGCTGAATCTTTGATCGTTTTATTAATACCTCTGATGTCCCAAATTATTGCCGAGTTATCCAAATTCCATTTGTGTTTTGGAGCAATCTCACCATTTTTCGCCTTTCCAATTAGGAAAACGTGGCTACAAAATTCACTTCGTCCAGGTCTGATGACGCCGGCCTTTAAAAGTGCAGCGATATGCTTTTGTAGGACGTCTTGCGCGGCAAGTGGTAAATTGAATGATTTTGGTTGTGGAGGTGGGACATATGGATCAATTACAACTTTGTATTTAAACAGGTCATTCTTTCCTATGTCATAACTATGGCGCGAAGAAATTTGTTTATATTTAACTAGAAAGCTGCACAGTTTACCTTTCAGTAAAGGCTTACCAGTGAGATGATCTTGCTGGAAACCGTTAATAAAAGTATCATCATCCCATTCCTCCTTTTGTGACGAACTTATCTCGGTTTCTATTTTTATATCTGCCTTAGCGGCCTCAATCAATTCATTAGAAATTTCTTCAAACTCTCCTAAAATCGTGCGGCGAGACAGTTTTATTACCGTGTCCCTGTCATTAAAGATAGCCACCAAACTAGCATTACGAGTGACCACGTGTATTGAGCATTTCAAATTGTCTACTAAATCATCTGAAGGGTAGAATAAAACTGTAGAAATGTTTGCAACGTCATTACTATCTCTAGATCTAAAATTTAATTGGATAATTTTCATAGTTCCAGGGCCAACTGAAACGGCTTTTGGTAATACAACACTACCTGTACAAAACGACTGAAATTTGCAGGGGTTAATCTGTCTAGCTGATAACCCAAATGTAATGGTATTTGTATGGAGGTTAATTGTGGAATTCAGAGCATGCAAAATGTCCCATCTGAAAATTACCTCATAATCCACATTAGGAAAAATAAAAAACTCCCAATCTAAACGCTTCTGTCGGTTCTTGTCGGAAACGCAAAGCGGAAGCATGACCTTACCGGTAATTGGCAGGGACTCGGACCCAAGGGATTTAATACGAGCTAACGTTGGCACACAATTCTGTCGAAATTTAGGGGAGATTCGGTTAAACAGTCTTTCGCTAATTATCGACTTATGACAACCTGAATCTAAAAATGCCGAACACTATATCACATTGCTTGATCTTGTGGAGCATTGGGAACTGAATATTATTATTTAGCTTGGCAGGTAGCCCAAGATAGCATAGAACTTCCTCTAGGTGTCCCCCCGACTCTGATTAGATTGTTTCCTATTGCTAGTTAAAATATCACTGGAATCTAACATTATTTGCTCTAATGGTGTAAATTAAACACTTGACTTAGTAGTAAAAATCTTTAGGGGTATATTTTTACTACCAACCATTTCCCCCAGTTTTGATCGGTTCACTCGTTTCCCGGAGTAGCACTTCTACGAGTATTCGCTCTTTCGCAATGGGCTCGAATATGTCCATATTCCTTACAAAAATTGCACTGTATATTTTCATGACGCGTCTCCCTCTCTTCATACGAACTATTATCCCAACAATTAACCGCTGGTTGACCTGGTTTTCCGCATGATCCGCATTTTTGATAGCATTCCGTAACGCTGTGTCTCCCCCCGCAAGTAAGACACTCTTTTCTTCTCTCATCAGAATAACTATCCCTACTATGCCCCCTATCGTAACTTACCCGACCACGAACACTTCCTCGCCCACGGCCTTGAAAACCTTCATCTTCGGGTCCGAATTTCACCCTCATCAGAGCAGAAAGATATTCGTCGGAAGAAGACGACGTCTCTCCTTCCCCCACTATCTGTTTTATTTGTTCATACTGTTTTGCAACCTTGTACGCATCCTCTAAAGAAAAAATTTATGCGCTATGCTCTAACAAATAGCGTTTGTAGGACGGTCTGATCCCCTCCTTGAATGCGTTAAGAGCAAGTCTTCCAAGGACTAAACCGTTCTCACTGGCTTCTAAGGACACCCTACATGACCTTTCTAAGTTTAGTATCCTTTTATAGAACAGATATACCGTTTCATCCTTAAATTGAATCGCGCCTACAAACTCTGCAACCATTTTGCCTACTGTTTTGCCTGGGGCATATGCTACAAGTAATTCACGTTTTAAACTTGACAAATTTGTAATCGAAGGATCCAGATCCTCAAAAAAGGGGCGAAACAACCCATGGGCCAAAAGTGACATGGTCTGTAAGGCTCTTGAATCAGACCAATTTAACAACAACTGAAATTTTTGTAACTGCGAAACAAACTCAATGATTTTTCCGCTTTCTGCCTTTGTGAGTGGCGTTATTACTGAAAGAGGGTCAATTAAAGATCCTATTACTTGGGACTGTTGAGGCTGTTCTATTGGAGGATTAACTGGTGTGTTACTGAGAGGAGTTGAAAGGTTTGTTGGGGCCCATGTCTTTATGTTTTGAGGGTAATCATAAAGTTCGTCTTGATCGAAATCAGGATCATTTGAGTCCAATAAAAGAGGTGGAAATATGCCATTTCCCCTCCACTGTTTTACAAAATCAAAAGCAACCTTTTTGTTATATCCGGTTTCCGCCGGATCAAGAATAGGAATAAAAACTGACATATTGAGATTAAAATTTGAAAAAGCAATTATTTTTAAAATTTAAATGGTGTTTTTAAACACAGTTTTTTAATTACGTAAGCTAAATTTTGGGCGATAGCTTCACTTCTACCTACAAGGGTCTAATAAAATTTACTAGGTTGTTTAGTCCTGTTAAATCGCTTACGAAAGATAGTCCTTCCCAAATCCAATTGCAGTTGGTTTCAAATAAATCACTAGCGTCAAATGAAGTCACAATTGAGAATTAATTTTTGACTATCGAATTCAAAATGTTATATTTTGATTGCAAACTGTCAAATGTAGATCACACGTCGACTGTCTAAAATCAGTTAAAAAAATCATCAAACGTAGAATGGCTAAGTAAAGATAGAAATCAACCGGAGACTCGCAGTTGTAGAAATTTGAATTAGTAGGTAGAAGCTATCGCGAGGAAATCCATATTAGGCATTGTGTAACAGCCTATTTCAAAATGTTCATTTAAAAGAAAGTGTTTCTCAAGAAGGCGCTTTGAATAGAAGAAAGTTCAATAGCTCGTAACGTTTCGATGTCTTATTAATCAGTCTTTTGTAGTATTTGCAGCTCAATATCACAGTCTGGTAGCGGGCGAAATACTCTTCAATATGTTGCCAGTATTTAGCATAAGATGTCGTAAATACTTATAACGGTCACTCAAATGTCAATTGGAGGTTTTCCACTAGTGATATATGCTCCACTAGTTTTAACCACATGCCACCACTCTGTAAAGCTCTCTTGTCACCACTCTGTAAACCTCTCTTTAGTTCTTTATTTGTGTGCCCTTTTATATTGGCAGATGTAATGGTTTACATAAATTCCAAAGATAGACGATAAACATTGGTACATGGTCTTTATTAAATAACGTGAGAATACACATAGAGAAAATAAGGTAACACAAGAACAACTAGCTACGACGAAGGCGAAAGATGGACTGCCTTTAGAAATGAACCAAGAATATAAATTTCCTGGAACGGAAGTTCCAGGCCTGAGAACGAGCCCTTTCCCACGACTAGCTTTTGTCCCAAGAGCCCCCCCCCCCCTGGACCGCTATCGTTGACACATAAATGCCCAACTAACTAAGAAATGACATACCCGGAAAAGCTTCTCGAATTGATGTTAAATACTTTACAATATATATATATATATATATATATATATATATATATATATATATATATATATATATATATATATATATATATATATATATATATATATATATATATATATATATATATATATATATATATATATATATATATATATATATATATATATATATATATATATATATATATATATATATATAGTTATTGTTTAGTACCAGTATCACCTTATTGTTTAGTACCAATATAGCCATTTTTTTCGCTTTTTTTCACCTGGCATATAAAGGAGGGGTGATAATAGCTACCCGGAGGTACCAAGGAATGATAGCAGGCTATAATAAGAATGAAAGATAAAAACTAAACAAGCAATAGGGCATAAAAAGTAGGAACAAAGAACATCATTAGAAAATGTTAAAAAAGCAAAACCAACACAAATTTTTAAATAAGAATCTGATGAGTCCCACAACAAAACATTGATCAGTCTGCGGAAGATTTATAACAAAATCGATAGTACAGGGAGATTTAAACGGGTGGATTATGACACATTAGAGGAAGATGACATATCCTATTCTTGAACTTCGGTCGCAAAGTGATGACAAATTTTCGAACAAGGAGGATCTCCCCATGACCCTCATAACCAGGAAGACTGCCAACACATAGCACAAGATTCGTACCAGCCTTGACTGAAAGCATATTTTCTCTTCCTGTAATATTTCCCGTTCCTCTTCCAGGGTACCCCTTATTTTGTTAAATCCTTTGTTTTGTATACCTCTCTTCTTTTCTTTCACGTTTTTTTTTCTTTTATTGTTCTGTCCCTTACTGAGAAAAGGCTACGTTGTTACATTTTTCTTATCTATTGCAAAAGTGGCTTTTACGAATTCATCTTATCTTCATTATGAAACTCCGAATTCTAAAGAAAATGGAACAATTGTTTTAATTTTTTTTGTCTCTAGGTGGCAATAAGCCTCATAATAAGATTGAAACAACAGTGAATCACACAAAGAAGGCAAAAAAAGCAAACAACAATACACACAATTTACATTCCTTCATTTCTTATAATTGTTTCTAGCTTCTTTATTGAAAATAAATTTTAAAGCCTCTATACATGACTTTTCTTTGAATCTAACACAGAAACAGATGGAAACATACTTGTTAACTACAATAATACTATCTTAGCCAATCTCCCATTTCAATCAATAAACTTTTTACTTGAAGAGCGTAGGACCAAAAAATAGCACCAGATTTCTGTGTGAAAGATCCATTTTCCCCTTTCCAATAATTACAGTACATTAAGTGTACATTTATGGCAGCCTCTAGGCATGCAGCTGATCGAAGAAAATGGACATAATATGCTTCTTTTCTTCTGTTTTTTATATTGTATATATATTCAGATATAAGATTGCGTGTTACGCTTTGATTACAAATAAACATTCTAGAAAAGGATGTACTCCTAAAAACAGTCATTTAGAGCATGACATGTACTTAATACTTATGAAATGATCCCTAATCGTGATACATAACTTGAGCTTTAAGGTTTATATTCCACGTGCTACGTTTTAGGTAGCCTACGTTATTTTTATCGGCGGTTTTGACGAGTCAATTTAAAACGACAATTTACTGTCACTGCATAGCAAGAACCTTTGCATGTAACGTTGCAATTATTACATGGTGAACGGATGGATAATAAACTAATGCATCTAGCGATAGGCCTATTAATATCTTGTTCTCTCACTGCAAGTTATAGCAGCATGATTATGTTAGACAGGGAACATTAACTTAATAACATACACAAGCGAGAAAGAGCGACCTTGAGCGGAAATTACACATGCTATGTTATTTCTGACAGTGGATTTAGTTTTTGCGTGCTTTTTTAATTCTTTAAACTATTCTGATTCGAATCAACGCTTTTATTTAATCTAAAATGCTTTTATTTAACCTTAATTTTATTTTCCCGGTGACAAAAACAATTATCGAGGTGCAGAAGATTTCTCTAAGGAGAGGGTGATGCAAGTCAGTGAAACATTTCCTTGGGAGATAGGGTTCCCTAAGAGTTTTAGGAGAATTCCTTTTCACCCCAACCATCTACCATTCTTTCTGAGTTTTAAGTGTCACAAAAGATTAAGCGGGGACAATGGGTTGTGAGAAAAAACAAGTCTCACATAAAATTGAAAAAGGTTATGAAGGTTACATATCAGACAAATACTTTAAAATTCTTCAATGGTTTATTCCTCTATCCTTAATAAGACACCACTCCCCTCGCCATCAAGCCAGAATACGCTTTGAAGTTTAGCATCATTGTTTGTTTTGGTTTTGAGTGCAGTTGAGTGCAAATTGGTTTTGAGTGCTGTCTACTATTGTATCTTTAACCTAATTGGGTCCACAGTTGATGAAGGGGTGGGGGGGGGTATTTGTCAGAAGGTTTTATTACTTTTTTTTCACTTTAACTTCTCTATCTTGACTGTGTAAACAAAATCTATATATATTTGAGCCCAAATAAGTATACAAAATTAATTGATCAACTACTGCAAAGGAGAGCAGTAATTTGAAAACAGTCGGAGCCACGTGTTATTTATCCTGGCAAACTTAAATGGTTTCTCAAAAAATAATTCAGGAAAATTAAAGAGATTAAGTACTGAAACAGTTTGGACAAGCCCGTTGGAAAACAGCAAATCCTTTGCCGGAAAAAAAATCAATCAGAAAAGGGCTAAGTTTTTTTTTCCTTTTAGTTTTTTTCTTTAGTTTTTTTTTCTTTCCTTTTAGCTTAGGTTTCCTTTCTTCTTCTTTTTTAAACAAGATTCGTCGCGCTATCAACACAGATGATGTTCCATTAGGCTTCGTAAATTTTTCCCCGTAAGAAATTATTAAAACGGAACAAGAAATATACTTATGAGCTACCTGCGGGCAGAATGCTTTCATCTGCCCTTCTGTTGGGGCTGGGAGAGCAATTGTGTCTTCCACCTTGATTAAGTAATTTAGTAAGACCGTTCCGTTCCACGTAACAGCTGATCGCTGGTTGAAAGCTTTTGATAAATAATCCAAACAACAATTTTTCTTGGTTAAAGTAATGAACACAGCGTTTCCACTCATACCGATTTTTCGAGATATCTACCAAATACCCATTCCATCTCCTGACCTAAAGAGAAGACACAGAAACTACTGAAAATCTACACAAAAGTCTCAATCTCCGGACAGTACTGCTTCGTGGTCATTCTATGTTTTTCATATAGCTGTTTTCACAAATCTTTTAACGATTTTTTCTAAAGCAAAAGAAGACAATTACAGACAGTATGATTTTAATTTGTTGGCACAATGTATGAATATTGCCCACTGTTCAGTCGCGGTGATGTTTATCTCACAGTTTGTCTCCCTTCCGTATGTCCTTTCTTTTAAATTTTCAGTCGCCTTTTTTCCCGTTAAATCGTTCGTTCTCGTTGTATCCCTTTTCAGTTTATCCTTTTTCTACCTCAGTTTTTATCAGACTAGCAAAACAACAAACGGAAGATGAATTTTTTTTTGGCTTCTAGTCACTCTTTCAGTGCGCTCTACTGCTTTTTTGGAGATTATTGGTTATAAATCGTTTTTTTTGCCGTTTTAAATAATAAAGACTGGAAACTGAAGGCCAAAGTGAACTCAAATACTCCGTTACTTTACTGTAGAGAATGCAGTATATGCATTTGAAAGTTATGTTATTTTTTTATAATTGTTTTCACTGATGTGAGTAGAAACGAGCAGTGCCTTTGCATTTTCCCTTATTGTTTTTCAATAACAGGTAAAAAAAAAGGGATAATAATAACAATAATAATAATAAAAAAGTTTCATTCTGGTTTGGACGAATTCTAGTATTCAGAATTCGTCCGTTTTTTTTTCTTTTACCATCCTGAATTTAACATGGTGTCGAGCGGAACCTGAAAGGATGGGGAAAAGTAAGGGTTGATGAAAATAAATCTCTTAAATATACGACTAAATTTAGTTTCAAAATTAAGTATATTTCATTTCTTTTCGAGTCTCTAGCTGCTCCCAAACTTCCCCTAAAAAAACCTGAGTGAACTTTGACAAAAATGGATAAACGAAATTATGCTTTTCTTTCCAGAATTTGCACCTTGCTGCAGTGGATCTGCTCTCTGAACTTTAAGAAGGTGACACTTAATTCGTAAATCCCTCGAACCCCCCTCAAAACATAGTAAGAAATGAAAAAACGGTTATCTACCGGTTTGATTAGACATGTTCTACCGATTTTCGATCGTCATGGCTTCACCAACTATTTGAAAAGAAAAGTGGAAACACTTGAGTGGACACTTGCTAAACTCTGACCACCCATTCTTGTCACTACGACTGCAGCACAGATCGTGTTGAAAATTTTCTAGCATAAAGAATAAAAGTACCGTTGGGCTAAATTCAAGAAGTTTCCCCAACCATTACCTGGGTTTTGTGTTTCATAATTATTCAAGTAAGATGAAAACGCAATATAACAGGCTTTTAGGTAAGTCAAATAGTGCTTTTACTTATAAAGTACATAAATAGTTTTTTTATTAATCTTCTAAGAGTTACTAAGTTTAGTTTATAAATACTAATTAAAATAAATAGTAGACACGCATCTGCAGTTTTTCTGAAAACTTTTCATAAGCACAGACGGAGAAGGGGGAAACGTAAAATTTGGTATATTTGAGGACCGTCTAAAGAACCCCCTCCCCCTACCTTTTGCTTAAAAATCACACAGGAGAAAATAGCTAAAATGTACAGAAATCCGATAGTTGATGGTGTACATGCAATTTTTTGAGCGTTCACCCCTCCCCACTCCTACGACACTCTTACCTTTATGTTTCATCTTATGAAGATACAATACAGGAAACTCATAGACAGTAATAAATAATTACTCACCTCTAACGATGCTCGTTTTGTAGGATTAAGGACAAGAAATTTCTTCAATAAATTTTCACAATCTGTTGACATGTAAAATGGAATCCTATATTTGCCACGGAGAACTCTCTCCCTCAACTCCCTTAATGTCGTTCCGTCAAAAGGTAAGGAGCCACTCACTAATGTATACAGAATTACACCTAGGGACCAAACATCCACCTCCGGACCGTCATATTTTTTGCCTAGAAAAACAATACAATAAGTAATGCATTTGGAAATATGCTACCAGAACATAATCATTCCAAAGTCGTGTGTGTCATATTCTACGCAACGTGTCCCATGAGTATGAGTACACTTAAATTTAAATCGTTTTGCGTTGTACGATTTCTTCGTAAATGTCTACAGATGTAATTTATCACGATCGACGAAGACATAGACCAAATACTTGCGTTACAGCTGTCAATGCACAGGTTTTAATTTATGAGATGAACCCATTTCTACAGCCTGAAATTTGCTTTGCCGTGTGTTAACATAGGACACTCCTTTAAGAGTTTGCATCAGTCATGTACACATGGGGAAAATTTCCCCCCCCCCACCCCCTAATAATATGTCAATTTACCTCGTATATTCTAATTTTTTCGCATAATTTATTTGTTTTACTTCATCGAATGTGTTTCCCTCCCCTTCCAAAAACAATCCCGGAGTGCCAGCTTTGTATGTGTGGATAAATAGGTACATGTTGAAAAACCTCAGGCCTATGTCTTGTATCTGGGTATTTTAAACAGGTCCAAGTACACTAAACCTCATAGTACCGGACATTATTCAATTTAGCAGAAGTTGACATTTAGAAAAATATTAGGGATTTTTTTTTGTTTAAGCAACACTTGGCCCGAGAACAAGCCGCTAAAGATATATTCTCAACCCTAATTTCGTATGTACGATTTTGTCAAAATATCAAAGTTGCTCAATCACATCGATAAATATCAGATAGTTTCTTTTTATTTGAAAGATACTGATTTATTGAAGGCAATGTAGCAGCCTTTTGATTTTTTTTTCCGAAAATTCCTTTTAAAAAGCCCAATCCCTAAATAGTGTTGTTGTTTGTTTTTTTTTAACTTTGTACTTAGTTGTACACTGACAGAAAGAAGAACTTTTATTTTCGATTTTTGTTTTATTGCAATGTAAAAACTTACAAATTTTTTCGAGTACAAAACTTGTTAATAGAATCAGATGTAAACGAGGTTGCGTCAAATTGTATTATTAGGTTTCAAGTATACTAAAGCTCTGTTTTATGCTTCCAAGAAAAAAAATCTCACCTCGGTTAGAATCGACATATTGAGAAGTTGAAAAATAGTCATATCATGCACCATTCTAAATAATCCAAGAATTTAGGGTAAGGCTCAAGAATCTGTTAGTGTTTTGATCTTAGAATACTTGGTTTGTTATCATACAAAGCTAGAATCATAGAAACAATACTTTACAAATTAATAGATATTTTAAGGTTACATTATCAGCAACATGTTGGATTGATTTTGTATCTACTTTACAAAAGATTCTTAGACATACCATTTATATACCCGTTCTTCATCTTGTTATCCGCAAGATTAAAAAACTCTTAGAAACTACACAAATTTTTTTACAGAATGAAATTTCCCACAGTAGCAGTGGATTAAATTAGTTTGCAAGCTTTTTTGGCCGAAGCAAGTTTATTAAACTTACTTTACAAGTTTTGGCAAATGTTAACCAAGAGTTGTAGAGCTATGGATTCTCATGGATTTCCTGAGATTTTTGTTGGCTTAAGCCAATGTTTTTAGTTTTGCATGATATCTGGCTTTCCTAAGCACAACAATACCTTTTTTTGGTAAATATACACAATAAACCTTACAAAAAGATCTTTGTAGAACTTCGGCGATGACTATGCGATTTTATATGCAACTTTACGATGGCGCTATCACGACAAATTTATATTGTGCAATTAAATGTAAGCATTAGCTTTCAAATGTATCCTTAAACAGCCCTATGGCGTTTCAGTGACCTCATAGTGTTGGGGAAAAAAAAAGACATATAAGCGTTTCAGACCCTTTTCAAAAATTCCCGAAAAAACGTGAAATTCTCGGAGAAATTCAGGAACTAAATTTAAATCACTTTTTTTTATTAGGCGGTTTTTTCGATTTTTTCCACTTACTAAGAGGATTGGGAAGGGGATTATAAAAGGAGGGGGCCTTCAGTTAGACCTTCAATTAAGGACGTTCAACTATGAAAATTATAATGGTATTCTTTTTATGCTACCTAGCCTTTCCACCCAGAAATGACACCAAAGTTTCATTTTTGTTGCCATAGGGCACTTTACGATGGCACTATAAAGACAAATTTACAAAAAGCACGTAGATATGATCAAGACCTTTTAAATGAGCCGTTCAACCTCTCCTTGCAATCTTCCGGTAGCCTGCAAGTTCTGGAAGAATAGAATATAGAAAAATCACTGCTACCCATGCAAAAAATGATTTTCCTTCTTTTTCAAGATAGGATGGGGGGGGGATTAAAACCTCGAGTGAATAGTTTTCATCCATGGTGACTCCAATGGTGAACTTTTTCGGTACGATTCGTCGCCATCCTTGAAGGTTTAAAAGCTCTTTTTCAGAATTCTGGAAAATTTGTTTCCACAATAAGCCTTTACTATTAAGATGAAACTATATGATAGCTATCATTCCTGAGCCACCTTTAAATGACGAATTTTTCTCATAAGACACAGTTTTTTTTTATGTTTTTTTTTAACATTAAGTAACTATGGGCTGTGGTTCGCTCTTTGCTAGGTTAGAACTATTGTTGGAACCGTGACATGGTTTAAAAATTGTTAAGCCTACGTGAAAATTTAATGATTGTAATCCTAAAGTTACCTGCAGCTGCATGTGAACAAATTTACAAGAATATACCTATTCATCTGAAGACATAAATTTAGAAAATCTGTAACAGAATATACACCAAAGTACTTTTGGTTTTGGATTTGTCGTAGAATGAGAAACTAAGACTATTATTTATTTATTTTTCCCAGAGGCACTTCATATGAAAGGGGTCGTCGTATAAACTTCAAAGAGGGCTCATTCGTTTGAAAATCGAGAGTTCTAGTGCCCTTTTTAAGGGTCAAAATTGATTGGAAGGCAACTAACACCCCTTCCATGTCCACCCTTTCCCCAAACACATCCAACCAAAATTTTGAGATTGTCATTTTGTTCTACGTAGTTGATTTCCAAATAGAAATTATATTTTTGAGGAGGCCACTCCCCCAAGAGCCCTCAGGGCACGGGTTGTAAGTTATGCCATGGTGGGTGTATAAGGTTTTTTATAGAAAGCTTTGTCGTAGAAACTTCAAAAAGGACTTATTCGATTGGAAATCAAAGGGCTAGTGCACTTTTTAATAGTCGAAATTGATTGGAGGGCAACTAACCCCCCCTCTCACGCCCACCTTTTCCCCAAACATATACAATAAAAATTTTGAGATAGCCATTTCGTTCAACGCAGTTGAAAGTTATGCAACTTAGGTGATTGAGTATGACACGCCCCCCCCCCCCACAGCCCTCAGGGCAAGGGTTGTAAGTTATACCGTGGGAGGTTTTTATAGAAAGCGTTGTGGTAGAAACTTTAAAAAGGGCTCATTCGATAGGAAATTTAAATGGCTAGAGCCCTTTTTAATAGTCGAAAGTGATAGTGATTGGAAGGCAACTAACACCCCTTCCACGTCCACCATTTCCCCAAACACATCCAATCAAAATTTTAAAATAGGCATTTTGTTCAACGCTGTTGAAAGTTTTGTAAATTATATATTTGAGCAGGTCACCCCCCCCCCCCCCCACAGACTTCAGGGCAAGGGTTATAAGTTATGCCCTGGGGGCCTATATGGTTCTTATGGAAGGAATGCTCGTACAAACTTCAGAGAGGGCTCATTTGATTGAAAATTGAAAGTTCTAGTTCACTTTTTAAGCATCAAAAGATATCGGAGGGTAGCCATCCCCCCCACGCCCTTTTTTCCCAAATGCATCCGATAAAAATTTTGAGAAGGCTATTTTGTTAAAAATAGTTCTAAGATCATATAACAAAAACTCCGGTGTCGACATAGCCCCCAGGCGTTGTAAGTTATGCCCTGGGGCCATATATGGTTCTTATGGAAGGTATGCTCGCATAAACTTCAAGAGGGCTCATTTGATTGGGAATTAAGAGTTCTAGTTCACTTTTTAAGAGTCAAAAGAAATTGGAGGGCACCTAGCCCCCCCCCCTCTACACCCTTTTTGTTCTCAAACCCATCCTATAACAACTGTGAGATGGCCATTTAAAAAAAATAGTTCAAAGATCATATAACGGAAGCTCCAGCATCGAAAAAGCCCCCCCCTTCCAGGGCCCAAGAGCAGGCGTTGTCCGTTATGCCCTGGGAGAATATATGGTTCTTATGGAAGGGATGTTCGTAAAAACTTCAGAGGGCTCATTTGATTGGAAACTGAAAGTTCTAGTTCAGTTTTTGAGAGTTAAAAGAGATTAGAGGGTGACTAGCCCCCCCCACGCCCCTTTTTCCCCAAATGCATCCGATAAAAATTTTGAGGCAGTCGTTAAGTTAAAAATTTTCAAAAGTCAGATAACAAAACTTAGGTGTCGACACAGCCCCCCAGGGCCCGGGGGCAGGCGTTGTAAGTTATGCCCAGGGGCGTATATAGTTCTTATGAAAGGGATGCTCGTATAAACTTCAGAGAGGGCTCATTTGATTGGAAATTGAAAGTTCGAGCTCACATTTTAATAGTCGAAAGAGATTCGAGGGCAACTAGCCCCCCCCCCCACGCCTTCTTTTTCCAAAACCCATCTGATGAAAATTTTGTGATAGGCATTTTGTTAAAAATAGTTCAAAGGTCAGATAAGAAAAAATCCGGTGTCAATGCATCCGATAAAAACTTTGAGATAGTTATTTTGTTAAAAAATAGTTCTAAGATCATATAACAAAAACTCCGGTGTCGAAACAACCCCCAAGGGCCCGGAGAAGGCGTTCTAAGTTATGTTCTTATGAACATAAATCGGACAATAGGATTTTTTCCTGATACAAAATGACTTTGAAAAATACGCAGTGCAAGGCGAACAAAAATTTATGAAAATGTTCAATTACAAAAGGGGAATTTTAAGTGGATATTTGTTAAACGGCATGAGGGAACTACCAAAAGTCTGAGGACAAATATGTTCATATAAAATTACAGGCAATATATAGTTTGTATGTTCAGCCAACTGAAAACAATAGCTCTAATTCTAATCTTTCACCTTACTAGAACAGTGCATTTAATATAAAATCTTTCAACCATGCAACCCAAACAGGACACTAGTTAACTTATTAGTAAGCATGCGACGAGCAATTACTTAACATTTGCGTCATACCAAAGGAAATATCAAATCCGTATATTTAATTTTAGTTACACATGTGTGTTGTCATCATTGATGGTTCATGCCAAAATGTTGAATTAAATCAAAGCTCATTAGTTTCAATTAGATATCTTATGAAAAGAACCTATACAAACAGTTAGTCAAACACTATTTTCCTTAATTCATATACTATACCGTTACAATACATAATTTCGAACATAATAGCGAGACACACAATCTTTCGGTTAATGTAAACAGGGTCTAATTAAATTTGTTCAGAGTGGCACCATAAATAAATGGAAAATTCTACTAGCCCTCCTCCAACTCCTCCATTACAGGTCATACTTAAAGTATATCCGGAATAAGAAAGAGCAAAAACAGACATTTATAATTCATTTCTAAAATATCTTATTAATGAACAAATGAAACTAAAAACAAACATACATTAAAATCTATAATCGCATCAAAAATAAAAATAACAGCTCCTTCTAAAGATGAAGAAATGAATCCAAAATGAACAGTCAATTCAAACTTAAAATGAAAAGATATTAACACAAACATTGGTAGGGCTGCCGCCCCTAAACCCTTCTTCACATGCAATTTGCTAATAGCAATATATATTTGAAGCAGTATATTTTTTGTTTCTGACAGTATGAGCAACAGCCAACCAACCATAAAAAAAAAGAAAAAAAAGACTATCACCAGATTCATCAGGGTTTACCAGGAATGGTGCTACCCCCCTCTCCCCCTCTCAAAGCTGCTGGAGTATCATTTGCGTTTATGAAAACGATACGCATTTAGAACAGTAGTGTTTTTAGTTGTCAAAACGTCGACAAAAAAGGAAATCATTAAAATCAAGATTATGGAAAGTAATAATGAAATCAGTGATTTTTTTTACCTATAATAATATTATTCTCGGTAAGTTTCAGCAATTTTCGATTTTTCTGTGTTGTAAATATAAAAGCAAAATCTTTAAAATCATTTTTTTTTTTTTATCAGTAAAACGAAAATGACACTATAGGCTTTAGATTTAGAAGGTTTAGAGGGCAGTAGTCCTACTCCTGTTTGTGGTCAAGTCAAACTTATAATTGTTTTAATTTTGAGTTGCTCATCTTTTTTAATTTCTGTTCGGTTCGGACTTAGTTTCTCCACTAAAATTAATTACTTTTTGTTTGATGTTTGAATTACTAGAAGATCAATACGGCCCACCTTTATTTCAAAACATTTTTTTCCAATTTAGGTTTGTTTCGCCTAGTATACATGCCCAGTAAGTAGCTGGCTTATCGGGACGAATCAAAATTTCGGCAGATACTTGAAGCACATACTGCATGGGATTCAGCACACCACTTTTTCACCAAGGTATATTTCAACATTCACGTACCTTCACTCCATCGCTTCCAGAGATTTTCAACTTGATATAACTAGCCGTTTCTGAGATATTGGAGATACAGAATTGCGCGTGGGACTGTGGGGATGATCTCGAGTCCAGAGGCGTACTTATTAGGCTTAAAAGTGTTTCGCCTTTTTTGGGTCTGCTTTGGGGAGAACCAATTTGTTTTGTTCAATATTCTTACTACATTGAGGTCCTTTTAGCCCAAAGACTTAAGAATAGGAGTTACAAGCCGATCAGGAAATTGTTTTTGCCTTTTTCTGGTCCCTTTTTTTCGGGGGGGGGGGTCTGTAAAAACATCATCCAGCAGGTTCCTCTTTGACCATGGACTTACGGCTGTAAATTTTAAACTGATGAGCGAAAAAAAGTTTTTTTTTCGTTTTTTGGACTCCCTAACCCCCCCCCCCCCCGTCCTTACACAAAAATTTTTTTTAATCCTTTCAATACGGAGATGGACCCCTGAAAGTTTGGAGCCAAAAGCACAGGTAACATCAAACGACCAACTTAGGGTAGGGTACCAAAATATGCACGGGAAGGGGGTTGATTGCCTTCCAATAGCTTTCAATTCTTAAAGGGCAATTAAACATTCAATTTCCAACTGAATTACCCTCTGAAGTTTCTATGGTCACTCCTTCCCTACGAAAAGACTGGAAAAAGTAAAATAACAAATTGAAAGCATATGACTCTTAACTCAAGGAAAATTTGTCTCTGTTATAAGAAGATCAGAAGACACCATACCTTACCCCCTTTCGGGAAAATGGCATTCCAAACTTGTAAGAGGACATTACTTTAATACTAGTTTCAAAAAATAGACGAATCAGAAAAATATAACAGTTTTAGCATTCTTAGCGCTATGAATCTCATTCAAGTTACCGCCCAAAAACAAAGGATCTTCATTACTCGCCAATTAATACCAAATAAGACGGGGCTTTACTGATCTAAGAAAATACAACTGTACCCAAACAAACGAAGGTATTCGAAGACTGGAAAAACATTACCTTGAAACAATTCAGGTGCAGCGTACGGTGGGCTTCCACAAAATGTATCTAATTTGTTCCCCACAGTAAATTCATTGCTAAAACCAAAATCTGCAATCTTTATATTCATTTCACTGTCCAACAGTAAATTTTCTGCCTGAAAGGAGAAATAAAAATTGAAAAAAAAAGTACTAAACCACGGGTGACCAAGCCGTGGCGCATGCGTCAAACTTGGTTCAGTGATAGATTAAAAGTGGCACATGGAATCCTTGAGTCTGTATATATTTGTACATGGTAATTATAGATCAACCATTTCAAATAGAAATACTAAATAAATAGGACATGGAAAGCGAGTTGACAATAGACACGTTATTCACTCAACAAAGCAGGCCCTCTTTATTTATACTTCATTTAAATGCATCGTAAATTTTGACAATGAAGTACAGAGAAAATATCGATGATTAATGCATCTTTTTTTCCATATTAAAAAACCGCCAGTTTAAATTTAGGATATGTTCCAGAACTTGATCATTATTCATAATCATTGGTTATAATCAATAATTATGATTATAATTATTACTGAAGATAAAAAAAATTATCATTTATTATTATTTTCAGTCTAAAATAGATAGTAACAGCCAAAGTAGCCCCCCCACCAAAAAAAAAAAATACTTATAATAAATATAAGGAGTTAACATTATAGTCCGTTCTTCACTTACAGGAATGCAAATTGCTTATGCTTATTCGTTGTTCTAGAACGAAAATAATAACAAATAAAAAAAATTAATAATAATGATTGTTAAGTTCAAGAGCACCCTCTTAGCCTTAGCCATCGTGGTCTCTAGTTTTGAAGCAGAGCTCTTGAATTCTATTTACGTGTTTGTAGAACAAAATAATAAAAAGAAGGACAGAAAGCGATACCTTGAGTGGGCTATGCAAATACCAGCACATGGTATGTAAAGGGTTGGCCACCTATGCACTAAACAATGAAACTCCTATGTAATACACTATATTTGCATCTCAGTATGTTCGTTAGAATAAATATAATACAGACAAAAAAATAATACCACTACTAAAATAATAATAATAATAATAGCTCACTATAGCACCAAGGCGCCCGAGGCCAATCCAAATGTACACTTTCCCACGTCCACTGCAATCAATTCAAAGCTTCATTCTTTACCCCCCCCCCCCTACGATAAAGTTTAAATTTCATTTAAATCCCTTCTTAAAATTTCTTCCTATTCTATTGATGGAACCACTTGCTTTTCGTTTGGTATGGATGGATGGCCAAAAAGGACAATCTTTGGCAATCTGTCATGTTTTATCCGTAAAACGTGGCCTGGCCATATAAATTATTTTTTCATTATAGTCCCAGAAAGTGAGATGGAACCACGTGCTCTTTACAGCTTATTGTTTGACATACAGTCAGCCAAGCGTACCTACCCTAAGACAATTTCCTAATGTGTCCATCCTCGGAGAAATTTTATGAAAAATATTTGATAAATCTTCCCTGGCCTTTCGAAGTGCCCGTGACTCAAAACCATACTTGACCCCTGTCATTGCTTCAGCTTCCAATATTTTGATCTTGGTTCGCAGCTTTATCTTAGAGTTCTTATAAACTTATTTAAATTGCGGAAAAAATTCTGGATCTTGGCAAACCTACTTCGTACATCTTCACTGCATTCACAATTTTTACTAATAATACTACTCAGGTAAGTAAAACTATCCATTTGATCGATCTCCTCTTCACTCTCCTTTATTCTTAGTCTAAGCGACCTAGTTATCTTAACGTTAATTTTTCAAACCCATCCATAAACCCTGAAATCTCTAAACATCCAAAAATTCATTCATTTTGCTAACACTTTTATCTATGACACTGAAATCAGCTGCATAATATGATTTTCTGCACTTGAACCTTCGTTTAACAATCCCTCGTGCAACTCAACCATCATTTAACACAACTCCCGTTTGACTCAGCTCCCATTCAACTGAAACCCCATACAGCTCAACCTCCATTCAACCCCCGTGCAACTACACCCCGTTCAATCCCCCTTTAACTCAACCCTCATTCAACTCAACCGCAGTTTAATTCAGCCCTTGTTCAGTTCAACCCGCGTTTGATTCAACCCTCATGCAGCTCAACCCCATGCAGATCAACCTTCATTTAACTCAATCCCCATGCAACCCAGCCCCCAGTCAATCCAACCCTATTTGACTAAACCCTTGTTCAATTCAACCTCGTTCAGCTCAACCCTCCTTAAACCAGCGATATACCTAGAAAATATAATTAAGCCCCTTTTGTCGGAAGTGAAAAAATTTGAAACGAATGAAATGGACTCTATTCATTGATTAATTCTTATGTAAGCATTTTTATTCCACTTTAATGCAAAACTATTTCTCCTTCCCCATCCCATCAAAAACAACAGCCTATCCTTCTTGTGTATTTGAAATTAGCAAAATTTGTGATGCCCAGGGTCCGAACACACTTCAATTTCATGGTTGCAGCAATGAGGTTGAATGGGGACTCAGTCAAATAAGGTTGGGCTAAATGGGGGTTGAGTTGAATGAGGGTTGAATTGCACGGGAGTCGACTTGACTGGGTAGGTGGATTAAGTAGGGTCGTGTTAAATGAAGATTCAATTGCACACGGTGGAGTTGAATGGGGGTTGCGTTAAACGAAGGTTCAGTTAAATATGTTAAGTTGAACAGGGGCTCAGTCGCACGAACACCGCATAATCTAAGTCTAGGGATATTTACCTCCCCATTTGGTTCCATGCTCTATCATAGTCTTTGCTTTCAGTTTCATATTCGACTTTTCTGAGAAAGTACCTCCCAAATTCTCTGAGTCTACCAAAGGTATAACTACCCGGAAGATTGTTACAGGATCAATAAAACATATTGAGTGACTCCTAAGAGCTAACATTGTCATGTCAGATCCTTCCTAAGCGGGAATTTTCAACTAAGGTGCGCAGGACGCCACTTCGTCGTGAATTGGGCGGTCAATTTTAATTTATTCCTCAATAACTTAGACCAATACAGTAAAAAAAATAATTAAAAAATTACCCCAACTAATGTCAACCTGACAAAGACCCCCGGAGGTATTAAAAGAAAGACAGAAAAAACGCTATATTTCCGAAAAGCAAGTCAAGCAAACTAGGATCAAGTGAGGGTGGGATAGAATGGGGAAATTCTAGCAATCTAATAAAAGGTTAGCGAGCATCATGCAATATAGCTTCTAACTGAATACTGGAAAACAAAAGTTCAAGGAAACCATCTTCAGCATTGACAAAATGTCTACTGTAAATGCACATTTATTCTAATACAAACCTTTTTAGGCAAAAGTATCTGTATTCAATTTTCTCAATTTCTGTCAAATAGTTCGTGGTAACGAACTGTAAGCAAGGAGCGACCCGGCTCAATGGTAACCGAAACTCTAAAAAATGGAATTTTGGCACCAATAGATAAATCAAAAGAATCAGATTTTAATTCTGATTTTGAATATATAAATTTCATCAAGTTTAATATTACCCATCAAAAGTTACACGCCTGAGAAAATTTGGCTGATTTTCAAAAAAAGGGGGAAAGACCCCCTAAAAGTTATAGAACCTTAATGAAAATCACACCATCATATTCAGCGTATCAGAGAATCCTACTGAAGAGTTTTCAAGCTCCTATCTACAAAAATGTGGAATTTTGAATTTTTTGCCAGAAGAAAGATCAAGGGTGCGTGTTTATTTGTTTTTTTTCTTTTCCCCAGGGATAATCGTATTGACCCAGTGGTCCTGGAATATCGTCAGAGGGCTCATCGGAAAGGAAACTAACAGTTATAGTGCCCTTTTTAAGTGACCAAAAGAAATGGAGGGCAACAAGGTCCCCTCCCACGCTCATTTTTTCTCAGAGTCACCCGATCAAAATTTTGAGATAGCCATTTTGTTTAGCATAGTCAAAAATTTAATAAATATGCCTTTGAGGATGACTTAATCCCACACAGTTCCCAGGGAAAGGGCTGCAAGTTATGAACTTTGCCCATTGCTTACATATTGTATTGGTTATTGGGAACTATACATACATTTTCAGCAAGGATTTTTTTCTGGTGGGGGGAGGGGGGATGGAGGAGGGGGTAACTCGGTAGAATCTTTCCGTGGAAGATGTTTCTTTGGGGTAAGAGACATTTCTATGAAGGGGGCACCGGATTTCCAAGCATTACTTAAAAATCGATCAGAAATTAAATTAAAAAAAAACAATTTTTTTCAACTGAAAGTAAGAATCAACATTATAACTTAAAATGAACAGAAATTATTACGTATATGAGGGTGTTCTCCCCCAAGTCAATACCTCGCTCTTTACGCTACAGTTTTTTTTTTTTTAGTGCTTTCAAAAGAGCTATCTATTCTAATTAAACGGCCATTGTGATTCTGGGATTTTTGAATTAAAAATTTTTTTAACTTTTAACGTAAAGAGCGTGGTATTGACTAAGGGGAGAACCTCATCATATGCGTAATAACATATACGTAATAAAAAAAACAAGCGATACGGCTCAATAGTAATCAAAACTTTTAAAAACGGAACTTTGATGTCAATAAATGTATCAAAAGAATGGGCTTATAATGCTGATTCTAAATATATGAATTTTATTAAGTTTAGTATTACTCATCAAAGGCTACGAGTCTGAGAAAACCTACCTGATTTTTTAAAGAGGGGGGAAACATCCCCTAAAAGTGAAAAAATTTTAATGAAAATCACACCGTCAGATTCAGCGTATCAGAAAACCCTATTACATAGGTTTCAAGCTCATATCTGCAAAAATCTGCAACTTTGTATTTTTTGCCAGAAGAAAAATATACGAATATAGAAGTTCGTTACGTAAGTTCATTTGTAAATTACGTCAAAACCAAATTTAGAGACAGCCATTTAGCAAAAGAAAATTAAAATTTTTATGCAAATTTTGTTTACTTATTCAATGACGGCGAGCCAAAATAAAAGCTGCATTAACTAAAAAACGATCAGAAATTAAACAAAAAAAAACAAGTTTTTTAAACTGAAAGTAAGGAGCGACATTAAAACTTAAAACGAACAGAAATTATTCCATATATGAAAGGGGCTGTCCCCTCCTCAACGCCTCGCTCTTTACGCTAAAGTTTGACTCTGTCTCACAATTTTGTTTTTTAAAACAATAAAAAAATTTAGCGTAAAGAGTGCGGGGTTGCGACGGGGGTAGCCCCTTTCATATACGGAATAATTTCTGTTCGTTTTAAGTTTTAATGTCGCTCCTTACTTTCAGTTTAAAAAACTTGTTTTTTTATTTAATTTATAAATAGGACGGATGTGGTTGATAGTCATACCGTACATGGTACAGACGATTCACACACAGACACAGAGAGACACACACACACACAGAGACACACGCACACAGAGAGACACACACACACACAGAGAGAGACACACACAGAGAGAGAGAGACACACACAGAGAGAGACACACACACAGGGAGACACACACACAGAGAGAGACACACACACAGAGAGAGAAACACACACAGAGAGAGACACACACACACAGAGAGACACACACACACAGAGAGACACACGCACACAGAGAGACACACACACAGAGAGACACACACACAGAGAGACACACACACAGAGAGACACGCACACACACACAGAGAGAGGCACACACACAGACAGAGAGAGAGAGAGACACAGACACAGAGAGACACACACACACACACAGAGAGACACACATACAGAGAGAGAGACACACAGAGAAAGAGAGAATGTGTGTGTGTGTGTGCATATATATATATATATATATATATATATATATATATATATATATATATATATATATATATATATATATATATATATATATATATATATATATATATATATATATATATATATATATATATATATATATATATATAATATATATATATATATATATATATATATATATATATATATATATATATATATATATATATAATATATATATATATATATATATATATATATATATATATATATATATATATATATATATATATATATATATATATATATATATATATATATATATATATATATATACACGTGTGTGTGTGTATATCCAGTTTCACTTTGTTAATTCAGACCTAGTCTCTTTTTTGTTTCTTAAACACAGCTAGTCTAATCAATCCAATTACAAAGTAAGATCCATCCATTAAGAAATACTCTTAATTAAGATCTCTAAGCAATTAATTTTAATTAAGAAGAAAGGTTTTCTCCAGAATAAATCTTTTTATTCAGGCAATAGATCCTCAGGGTAAGCTTTCATCTTGGTCTTTATTTGCCGTTTCTGTGACCATCATGTCAACAACAAAAGAAAAAAGTTCCTTTTTTGTATTGTTAAATGATCTCAAAGACTTTAAAAGTCTATATTTCCGTTCACTGACGTCACGTGAGTTATATTGATTAGCTATGAGAAATCAAGCTATGGTTCTCGTAGAACTCAGCATTTTCTGTTCCAAAAGTTGTTTCCCCGAATTCAATTACCAGAGCTAAAACATTAGAGGCAAAATAAGAAGAATCTGCGTCAAGGGTTCTTATTGGTGTGCGGCTGTCCTCTGTCAGAACTTAGCATCAGCATTTTACAAGCTTTCGATAAAATTAAAAAATAGTAGTTTTTTTCCATTTTTGGAACGGGAGAATTAGATGAAGATACAAAAAATTTTAAATAGGTTTCCCAAAGTCGGTTTTCTTCTCCTCTTTGCCACCCATTTTCTGCTGGACATGGAAACTTGTTTTGTCATTTTAGTATGGGCGAACTAGGTTATGGATTTGGAAAGCCGGTGAAATCTGTTTTAATCTCTGTAGATACTATGCCGAATCCACTATATATAGATAATAGATATATTATCTATATACAGTGGCCGAATCTCACAAAGCATAGCAGATGGAAAAATTCTGACCGCACCGATTGACCCACCTTGTCAAGGTTAGTGGATGTCCGTCATAAATCAAGATGCAATTTTTACGTCGATAGGTTTTGGCAGATAACAGTCGCGTGTTAATCGAGGCGTCTCAATTTTCTTGACCATCCTGCATTCTATCTTAGCAGTAATCAGGAGTAAACATGTATTTACATAAAAAAAGGGATTATAAACAAAAATGGCTGACAAATGATTGGTTAAGACCTGATCATATATTATTGAAAAGTACCCAAAAAAGTTTCGATGCCTAATTAATGAAACATGAAAAATGACAGATCTTAATCTTAAAATTACAACAACAACATAAAAATGCATTAAAAAAAACCACAAAATTTTAAGTGCACTGCCCGTACCAGTTGTGAAAGGAGTTTTCTTTCCATAATTACAGGAACCCATTTATTCAACACAAATTCCAAATTAGAAAGGGGATAACTAGATAATTCTTTAACCAGATTATAAGAGAAATATGAAATATAGGCATATCGGCTACAACAAACCAATAAGCTTATGGCAAAGAAAGTAATTTTACTTCATTTTAAAAACGTTAAAAAAACTCAAACAAATAAAATAAAAACTGATACTAAAATATGGAAGGAACTCAAAGATGTATACAGTAGGTCAAAAAGTAGTTTGTTTTTTTTTGTATTATTATCGCGTCATTATACAAGTCAGAAAACAAAAAAAGGAGCAAAAGCCATTTTCTTCAGGAAGTTGCGGTAAGTGATTTAGTGTACTATTTTAAAAGGACACTGATTTTCGGTCATTAAAATCTTCTTACTCTTCTAAAATCCCCTAAAAATTAATGTCATTTTAATTTTACTAAAACCATTATTTGAATAGTTTGTTTTTTACTTATAAAAAAAAGTTTCGAGTAAAAAAAGTCAGAAGAAGTTTAGAACCGATAGGAAATAAAGTTGTTTTCTCTTGTTGGTCCCTATTTTTTTAGACAGGGCATGCCATGAAACACTCTTCTTGTTATATTAGGTTCTTTTAGCCCTAACATTTACGAATGTAAGTTTCAGTGCAGTTTTAGAAAAGGTAGAGGATGTGTTGACCAAATTTTCACTCTTAGGCTAATAATTGAGAAGTGCCTAAGTTTTCAAACACCTTTGGTTCTCAGTTTTAAAATTATGAGCAAGCGTTTAAATTTGTTGATGATATAGCTTTAGCAAAGGCCTTATCCTTGTATGGTATACCAGACAAATACATTCATTTGATTAGTGCTATATAAAGGAATAACACTGCTGCAGATAAGGAAGGAAATGAGGTTTGCAGCAGGTTTCGTATCAAATCAGGAGTTAAGCAGGGTTGTGTTCTATCCCCCTTTATATGGATTATTTTGATGGACTTTGTTTTAAGGAGCACAGGAAAGGGAATGGGAGACCACGGAATCAAATGGGGAGGAAAAAGTCTCCTGGACTTAGATAATGGTGATGATTTAAGCATCCTACATGAAAGTGTGAGCAAAATGAATGAAGTTTTAGAGGTTTTGAGAGTTCCAGCTACTAGTATACGTTTGGAAATTAATATTAGTAGTACAAAATCTTGAAAACTAAGAGTAAAGAAAGGTGAAGAGGTAATGTTGGGCGATGATTAGATTGACTAAGGGAACAGCTCGACTTAGCTGAACTTCATCCTTAGTAGAAATGATGAGGTCAGTGAAGATGTTAAAAATAAAATAGCCAAGGCTCAGGGTGTTTTTTCACAGTTAAAAAAAAGTCTGGAAGAATAGGAAGATAAGTCTGTAAACCAAGATTAGAATCTTAGAAGCTACAGTAATGGCAGTGGTCAAAGATGGCTCTGAAGAATGGACGCTCCGAAAATCTGATGAAGATTTGCTAGATATTTTCCAGATAAATTACTTAAGGATTGTTCTGGGTACCCGGCTGACTGACCGTATTTCAAACAATAGGCTATACGAAAAATGTGGTTCAATACCGCTCTCTAGGGCTATAACGAAAGAAAGGTTGAGGTGGCTAGGGCATGTTGTTCGGATGAAGGATGACAGATTGCCGAAGATTGTTCTTTTCGGCCAACCATCTAGGGCTAAACGGAAAGCAGGTCGTCCCCGTCTGGGGTGGGAGGACGTCATAAAGAAAGATTTAAAGGAAATGGGAACTCCGTGGGCGGGTGTAAAAAGGGAGGCTTTGAATAGATTGGGGTGGAGGAGGAGCGTGCGTAGCTGTGTTGGCCTCAGGCGGCTTGGTGCTGCGATGAGTTGTTAGTAGTAGTAGCTGTTAGGGTACAAACAGTTTTTTGGCCCGTTTCTACCATTATCACCCCCCCCCTCCTCTCCCGTCTCCACAACAAAATTTATGGATATTTTGACCGGAAGAACAATCTGTTTTTTTCAATAAAAATACCAAAAAAGGTATTTTTCAATGAAAATACAGACATTTTCCAAAATCTAGGCGTGCATTCTCCCCTCCTCTCCTTTTCGACACCCCTGGTAGGTGAAAACGAACAAAAAAATCGAATCCGGGGCCATCTTCTTGGAAAAATACAAAATTTCACATTTTTGGCGGCTAGGAGGTTGAAAGTCTTCTATAGGGTTCTCCAATAGGTATGTTTAATTAGATAGTGCATTTTTCATCAAGATGACTCCCTTTTTGCAGAAGTCCCCGCTTTTTCGAACATCATGCAAATTTTTCTCAGTCACGTAACTTCTTTGGGTAACTTTAAACTTAATTAATTACTTAATTACATAATAATAATTACCGTAAAAACCCAACTATATTTATTTATATATTGTTACCAATATTACTTGTCTTAAAATTTTTTTACCCTTAGCACGAGTTGCTCCTTACTTAGAATTCTTTACCACGAACTACTTAACAGTTTTTGGTTCAAGATAATCTTAGTTTGGTTCTAAAAAAAATTGTATTATATTAATTTAATGAAATTAAAGCCATATGTTGAAAAACGATCAGAAATAATATGATACATGAGGTTACAGGCAAATTTTTAATAGCTTGACATTAAGAAAATTTGGCTCTTATTAGAGTTTGTAAGAGGCTTTTTGAAATAAATCTTATTCGACTTTATATTATCTCAGACGTCCAACTAAAAACAAGCAGATATCTACCAACAATTAAATGAAAACTGAAACTAATATACCATAATTACAACGAAACGATAAGCCCAAACTTGAAATAAACATAAATTGATACACACAAAGGTGACAATGCCTTCCCTCGATCCCCAAAAGACTAGCAAGTGGTTTACACTTTGCAGAAGACTAAGTACACTAGAGGAACTGTCACAATTTTTTTAGGTCGTGAAAATTTGCCAGAAATAAGTGTGGTGCTACCAGTCCCCATGTCCCATGAAATCATTTGCGCTATTTAATAATTAAAGAAACGGCCTAAAGTAAAATTTTAATTTAGCCAATAGATTTTCTATTCATTTGAAAGGAAAAGATTTTACAGGAATTAACTATTGACGAAAATTTAACGCATATTAGACTAAAATAACTCTTACAATGAAGTTAGCAATATTCTGATATAAAAATTTAGCACATAATAATTTTGGGCTTCAATATAATATTAGCATAAGAAACCTTTAAACACCGACTTTAGTAGAAATCAATTACAATTTGTGAAATATGTACTTAGTGTTTAGATTAGGACAGTCACACTGCCATCTCAATTTTTTTAAGAATTAACATTTCTTCATTAAGGACAAACCCCTAAACAATCATATCTACATAATCCAAGGTGGGGATGAAAAGGGATAGTGTTGTAGGGGGGACGGTCAAAGGGCAACCTTTGATTTCTCTTGCCATACAGGCTGAAACTGATAGCCTAATTCTGGTTTTGAACAAAGAATGCAGGTCCACAATTCGTGAAGTACATATTTTGTATCTTTCGAGAGCAGTTTTTCTTGGTCAGACTTGTAAACAACAGATCCTTAAGCAATACGCTTTACGGAAATTCAACAGAAGTTTCTCAGATATTTGATTAATAAACTTTGATTTTAGACTTCTATACTGAAAAATTAGCCCCGGGTTTGTAAGCAACAAGGTCAAAAACCCCTGAAAGCTGAATCTGGTGGAAATCAAACATCATTTATAAAATACGCAGTGTCTTGATTTAAGACATTCATACAGGAATCTTAATGTTTCTTATGACTCAACACTTCATCATTTAGGATTATACCTAAATAATCCATGATTGACCATGGCAGTAGTACAGTATGTCTACATGTCTGAAGTTAGGATTTTAGAGGGATGGATTTTAGAGACAGAACAAGCCCAAGCGTATAAAGTTAGGCCTTCTAATCACATATATAATGAAAATTCTTGCATGAATCAGATTTCAGCAAGGTGCAAAATGTCCTCAATTAGTGAAACCTGCTTTGATGTAGTACATGACCTGCTTTGATGTAGTACAACATCAACAAGTACTTGACCTGCTTTGATGTAGTACATATGTTTTACAATGATAGCCTCGACTTTGTAATCACCAAGCTCAGAAATCAATGTAAACCGATATTGATGGAAGTCAAAATTCTCGTTGTGGAATATGTTCTTAATCTGTTCTTATCTAGAATAGTTTTGATGTATGAAGCTAAGAGAGGAAAGGAAATAATAAATGATAAATAAAACCAGAAAAGGGTGAGAAAACGAGGATTTTGTCTTAGAAAGTATTTAAGAATAGTTTTGGAGGGATCTTGCAGGTTTTATTGCTTAACAATTAACAATTATGGAACATTTCTTTATGATCTATGAACTATGCACACATCTTTGTTATCGCTTTGTCTAAAATTTGGAAGAGGCTGTTGAAGTGGGACATCCCCCTAAAGTACGTACTTCGCGTGTTTTGAGTGTGAACATGATACTAACTCAGATTTTTAATCAAAAGGGTTAGAAGCACTTATAAGCCATTTTTGGCAAAAAAGCAGGGGGACATGGAAAAGACAAAGGCTTCTGGGCCTCGCTTTGGGACCTTCAATCCTACAGATTGAAAAAAAAAAATCTTACATTAATCTGATCAATAAGGACTAAAACGTCTAAGGACAATAAGGACTAAGGACTTCAATAAGGACTTGAATGTACAAGTTTCGATTCAGTTGTATTTATGAAGTCTACTTAATATAGACTAATTGGATAATTTGGTACTTTTCCCCTGGATGCTGAGTTTGAAGACCTTTGGACCGTTATCCTTAAAATCACCGTTTTTAAATTTGTATCTCATGTCTAATGGGGCAGTGGGGGTAGATAGTGTTGAGGGAATAACAGCTTGCCCTCTGATCAGGTTCAGTCCTAAATCTAATGTTAACTTCTAAACTTAGATCGAATGAGCCCTCTCCCTGGTTTCTGTAACTATCCCTTCTGTGAGGCGGGGGGGGGGGGATACAACGAAGTCACGTCACCCTTTACTAAGATTCAAAAATAATATCATAATTTATTCCTACCATATTCATGTGGTATTTGCATACAATTTTATTATTTATTTATTTCGGTTTTGAGAAATATGCGCTTCTAAAAATGAAGTATCATTACTTTCCTGGCACAAATATTTACCCTAAATTCAAATATTTGATTAACTCCCTTCTTCTAGTTTTTTTTTTTTTTTTTTTTTTTTTACATATTAATCATAAAGTCCACTAAGAAAACTTAAAAGAAAATAAAACTAAGAAAATCATAATTGTGAAAACTGGGTACTGGGAAAATATGATTGCACTAATGAATTTGGCAATAGAAATTAAGTTATGAAACCTTTCTAGGTACTTAACTTTTTATTCAAGTCCAACACATGTAACTTCGGAAATCTATTGTACACAAAACTTTGAGAGGTAGAAAATTTTGATCATTTTTTTTCGAATTCAGATTAAGCAGTTCCATTAGAATTACAGTATTTTAGTTCAAAAGCATAAAGAACTTAATTTTACTCTTCAGTGTACTCTATGGCAGCTATAGAAAAAAAAAAAAATCAAATGATCCTACCTTTAAATCTCTATGAATAATTTTCTTTTGATGACAATATTGAACTGCTGAGACGATTTGCCTAAATTTTGCCCGTGCTTCTTTTTCTTTCATCCTTCCATGTAACACTAAATAGTCAAAAACTTCACCCCCACTTGCATATTCCATCACTAAATATAGCGTTTTCTCTGTATCTATCACTTGGAATAATTTCACTATGTTTGGATGGTCCAAAATTTTCATTATACGCACCTCTCGAAAAAGCTAAAAAGAATATAAGGAGTTTAATTTGTAAGAATCTATATCCAAAAGCGGTCTACAATTGACACCCCTTTCAGTATACATTAAGACCGAATAATGACTAACTGAATTTATTGAAAAATCAGACGTACTTTCAAAATCAATCAACAGGACAAGAATTCAACTAAACTAAATGATGCATTAAAAAGCTTGTCAAAAGCTTTTCAAATACCAATTACATCTAAAGCACACATCGTATACATGGCACTACCTTGGTGAACCTATTTGAAGATACTGAGTGTAGTAGGGTACCGCAGAGGTATAAATTCAAAACATGTTATGTCATACTTCAGAAAACTGAGAAATTACAGTTCAATCCCCTAAATATCGAGTGATTGTTTCAGTCTGTTTTCTTGTTTTTTATTTGATATTTTTTTTTTAATATATTACATCTCCTTTTCTTAATCGTAAAAAAAGCTAAAAATAACAATATAGTTTTTTTTCCATAGCTTGGATGACTAATGTAGCAATCAACAGCTTGGATATTAATAACAGTAACAGCTTGGATGATTAGATAACCCACCGTGAGCCCACTATGGGTAGATGTTCTATAAATGAGGATATGTTGTTGTTCTTGTCTACAAGTAGTATTTTAGAGGCCAGGGTTGCACAATCGAGGGTTTACTTGAATTAGTCAATTTAGAATTAGACTTGACATTTTCAAGCAAATACATTTTAATTATTGGCCACTGTAAATACATTATAAGACCACACTGGCTATACATGACCTATGAAACAAAGAAGAGAAAATATAATAAATGAAAAAAAAAATCAAAAAGCAGAGAAAAACGAGATAATAAATGAAAAAAAACAAAAAGCAGAGAAACACGAGAAAATAAATGAAAAAAAAATCAAAAAGCAGAGAAAAACGAGGCAATAAATGAAAAAAATATAAAGCAGAGAAAACGAGATAATAAATGAAAAAAAAATCAAAAGGCAGAGGTTACTTCAAAGTGGTCTACTTCAATTTTTTTTTTTTTTTTTGCACTGAGGACGACTTGGCGGAGGTCCTTGTCGAAATATTCGCTTATCTTGTCTTCAGGTTGTTCCATTGACTGACACTACCCTCGTTTTCTCTGTTTTTTTATTATTATTTTTTTTTTTTATTTATTATACTTTTTCTTCTTCGTTTCATTGATCACTGTAAATCTCCAGCAACTACAATTCAATCATGATGATTCTCAATTCAATTACAAATTTGTATCAACTAATAGTGGTAAAAAAAAAATCATTAAGTTCAGGCCTTACTCAGTATTTTCCTTATATATATATACAGGAAGACCACATAAAGAAGTTCGGATAGGAAGACCACAAAAAGAGGAATGTGCACTCTCGAAAGACCTATATTTTTGAATTTTTTAGTAAATTTATTCGCTTCTTATGCTGAAATGGACAGTGCCTCCTGGCTATGTTTTTCTTTCTTTTTTTTTGTATTTAATGGCTGCGATTCATATAATTCTCCTCAAATTCTTGGAAAGTCCGACAGCCTGCATGTTCAACCTTAAAACAAGTTTGAAATTTGTGCAAGCTAAATTAGTTTCTCCCTTTTTCGTCATTTTTCCTGCGTAATGTTGCTTCTTGTTGGTTTCTTTTTTCAATTACAAAAAAAGGTGTTTCAGACTTATTTGAAGTTTCTGTTTGCAAAGAATTGGTTAGTTTACCCATTTTAATTGGTAAGTAGAGGGCAGCCTTGCAAAATGCAACAGTATAGCTATCTCTGGCTTAAGTATATCAAACCTTGTCTATTTTATCCATTTCTGTTTTGTTTATATTCTTTACAGAGTGATACTATGACTATGATAATACGCCCTACATTGTCCAGAAAGAAAGTAAAAAAGAAAGTAAGATAGTAGATTACGAATCCCAAACTAACTTTACTTAAATTAACTTTTATTTTATTATATATATGGTTTAACACCGAATAATCCCATAGCCTCTCGAAATCTTTCCCTCTTAAATATAAAATTTGTCTACAGTGCTTAGCTTTTAATTAGTGCCAGACCTTGGGGTATACATATACAGTTTTTTTGTTCGTCAGTATTTTCTTAGTTTTGGTCATTACACAATATTTTTTTGTTAGCAATGGTTACTGATTTATTAAGTGACTCGAAACTAGCTATGCGTTTCCTTTCTGAAGTGTGGACGCCTATTCATCAAAAGAGTGAAAGTAAAAAAGAGGAAGATGACAATTTCTTTTGTCTTTTTTTAAACTGCTTAGCTTTCCATTTTTCCAAGAGCATAGGGTAATTTAGTTACTTTTTCAAGTGTACATTAGTACATTATTTTTTTTTTGTCCAAGCTGTCTTTTCATTGTTAGTGATTCAAAATAAGTAATTTATCTCTTTTCTAAAATCTATTTAAATTGAAGGGTTGCCAACTTCAGAAATCACGCAAAACAGATGGCGCGTGCCATTTGTGGCGAAAGCCTGCCAAACGTTGGTGGGGATGTGTCAAGCGTGGCTGAACTGTACCATGCGTGGCGGGACTGTGTAGCAAAAGGTGCTCCGAGACGTATACGAGGTGCCAGGCAGTGGACAACCCCTCGATTGTATTCTTTGCTGTATAACAGCTCATGGTCAATAAAGAAATACTTTTTCTCTGACCTTTTTTCTTAGTTCTTAATTACATATACTTGTTTATTTTGCTGGTTTTATTCATCACTAATTTGCCATAGTAGCTCTGTATTTTGTTTAAAATAAAATCTCTTGTGGTAGCTCATTTTCTCATTGAACTAAATTGCTAGTTGCAGTAAAAGGGCCACAAGTAATCAGGTTATGTGTTACATAAAGGCATCAAGGAAACAACCTCTCTGAGAAAACCTTTTGAGAATGTACTACAAAAGTAACACTTACTCCTACTACGTACTTGACAACTGGCAGTCAGTTTTTTACCCTGATAAAAACAATAACATAGGTATATGTATCGATTTTATAGTACCAATAGTTTCGAAAGAAGTACCAATAGTTTCGTTAAGTATTGTACCAAGAATCGAAACATGATAATTTTTTGGTATCGTCTATCACTACTTAGTTGTTCTTATTATTTCCTTGGCGTTGATATTTCGTTACGACCAATTGTGTTACCAAATCAATGCAAGAAATAGCACATCAAGATGCTTTCGCTTCCGCACGATTAATCTTTTAATTAAATAATTGGATAATTAATTAGGTCATGTCACGTGGGCTGATGCATAAGGCGATAAATGTGCGTCTACGTCTTTATGATGACATCACAACAATTTTGACCACAAAATTGGTCACAGATATCGCTAGAAATATATCATCCAAGGGCTGCTTTCACACATTAGGCAGCAGGCAGTTATTGCCAATAAAGCTACCCAAATTCTCGACTGGGTCGTCGTTTTCAAGGAGACGCATAAATCGTGAAACTGAGTTAAGAAATATTTGGAACATTCTGACTGACACTGTATTTTAATGAAACTGAATATCATTCAAAGAAACCTATTCTCTCCCTAAGATTCAAATATCACCACCTTTTTGTAATGAATAAATCTAAACGAACCATTAATTATTCCTGAAGATGAAAATCATTTATTGGATTTTTTGTAAGACATTAAATTGAAAAATTAGGTAGAACACTCACTTTTTGTAGGCTTCCTTGGTTTAGCTGCGTCTTATCGATTATTTTAATGGCAACCTGCAAACAAACAAAAAATAATAATAACAAGTGAATAAATACCAACATAGACCGAGCGGTAGATAAACTAAATTTATTGCATTGAAGGTGCCATTACAAAGAGAAAGGAGGGGCTACATCCCCTTCCGTCAATAGTATTTGCGTCAAGCTAAAAGTAATCACTGTGTATATAAATTAGGGAGTAGAGCTAAAGTCCCTAAGTATGTAACTTAGGAAGTAAAGCTCCCCAAGCAAATAACTAGAGGTGAAATCTTAGTTAGAGGTTATAATTCGACAAGACCATTTTACACAGCTTTGGGCTTAACATCAAGCTGGAAAAAAATTATCCATATTGCTAACAGCAAAGCTGTCAAAGGGTGTAATACACTGTACACTGTACGACGGCTGTAAAGGAAGTCCCAGTAATTTGTGTTTTAGGATAAAGAAGGAACCAAGTTAAGAAACATTTTATTTGGAAGTTCGAAAGCTTTAACCTTGCACTATAACATCAAATAGAGGCATCATTCAAAGTAAGATACTGATCATACCGGTGCACTAGATTATTGATACCCCCATAGATCGATACCTAGATTATTGGAACTTTGCAGCCCGATGCTTCAAGCGTTTCGTTTTGGCAAAGAGATGGAAGAGAGAAGAGGGGGGGGGAGGGGGGGGTGGCACTTTTTTGTATTAATGTCTTTCTGTTGAACAAGGATGCAGGTATGAAAATGACACGTTTGTTGTCACCCGTCTGTATACAAAAAAGGTTATGGAATGACAAAAAAAAAAAAAAAAAAAAAAAAACACCTTCAAGAGGACAGAGACGTATGCAGGGGAACCTTGCGGGAAGGGAGGATAAGCCCTTTACAGGAGAAGCCCAACCAGAAATCCTAAATTTCCTTAGATTTCCCGGACACTTTTTGTTCAAATTATCAAATAGAATGTATTTTATTTATTGTTGCCCCCCCCCCTTCCAACTTTGCTTAATTTGACTACCTCGAAAATTAATATCCTTGACATGTGCCTGCTAGAAGGCTAGAAAAAAGTGGCAAAAGTCAGGGGAAAATAGTTTAACAGAATTTCTTAGGAATAAGTAGGGGATATATATATATATATATATATATATATATATATATATATATATATATATATATATATATATATATATATAAGGTTGTTAGATACAGACTGAGTGGGGAAACATTAACAGATGAAAACAAAACGACGATCCCAAACCTCAGCCTTCACGCCAAAGGAAATGTATCTTAAGACGCCCTTGGCAATATTTCTGACTGAAAGACCTCTGATGTGAAGGTGTGTGGTGTTGCAGAAATTGTGACCCATGAATCACAGTTGCAGAGCAAAGCTCATTAAAGGTGCAACACATTTCCTAACTGCTAATCCCTATCAGATTAATTATTATAAAACCGGCCATTATTATGACTGCAGGTAACAAGAATGCAACCTTTCCCTTACAGGGATCGAATCAACCACGGCCAACCACTACCACAGCTTTGGCTGCTGACTAGGTTTTGTTGAATGAATATCGCCAGACCGTCAGTTAATTAGGATGATCAAAAAGATTTGATGCCCTATCTCCCCCTTCCATAAAGTGGGATTAGTTACAAGCCATAAAAAGCATAACTGCGAGCTAAAATTCAAATTCCCATAAACAATTGTTGGGATCTCACTTGTAAATGTCAGATCAATATTGGAAGACCATCACATTCATCATATTAGAGGACCTTACTATAGAGGTTTCAAGCTCTTTCCTACAAAATGTGAAATTTTGTATATTTTGGCAGAAGAAAGTGAGAGAAAGTGAGAAGTAAGAGTTTTTTTTTCCGGCGATGACTTTACCGAATGAATGGTACTGGAAGGTCGGGAGAGATCTCATTCAAACAGAAATTAAGAGTTCTAATGCCTTTTTTTTAGTAACCAAAAGAATTGGAGGGCAGCTATCCCATTCCCACGCCTGTTTTTCTCTAAAAACATCCGATCAAAATTTTAAGATACCCATTTGTTTCAGCATAGTTGAAAGGTCCAATAATCATGCCTCTGGAGATGAAGCCTAGAGAAAGGGCTGTAAGTTATGAAATTAGCCCACTGTTTACATATAGTAATTGATATTGAGAAATATATGTAAATTTTTCGAGGGAGTGGAATTCGATGGGTACTTTTCCACGGAGGCATAGGGATTTCCCGATCTGATTGGAAAAACAATCAGAAATAAAATAAAAAGAGTAATTTTTAAAGTGAAAGTAAGAAGAATTATCAAAACTTAAAACAAATAGAAATTGTTTCGTAATAAGTGGGGTGTCCCTTCCTCGTCCCACTCTCTTTACGCTAAAGTTTGATTTTTTGTCACAATTCTTTAAGAAAGACTGCTCAAACATAAGGGCCGTTGAATTTTCATGAAAAGTTTTTTTAAAGAACTTAAGACTTTAGAGTAAAGAGGGAGGGCTGAGGAAGGGACACTCCAAACCACACCCAGTACATATTTAATAATACTCCTTACTTTCAGTTGAAAAAATGTTGCTTTTCTTTGTTTAATTCACAAAGGAAAGCGATTAAAAAAAGGATTAACTTTTAATCGCATGACTGCAAACTCGTGATTCCCAATATGGGGCGGAGGCCCCATCGGTGGGAACCGGCAATATTTTGTTGTGGCATCGGCAGGACGTCCACTCTTTGGCTGACTATACTTTGGAGTCTTAATTTTGAAAAAAAAATAACATTTTTCCCGTGAATTACGTCGGATTTAAAGAGCAAAAAAGATACATGATAGCATTGCAATGACGTTATACATTGTGTAAAAGGTTTTGGTTTCAGACAATATTTTTTATTAATATTAAATATGCCTCGAGGACGACCCAAAAAAAGATACCAAATTAACGGCCTTTTAAGCTTCCTTCAGGTGAATACACGTAAAATTTTGAATAGCAAAATTTAAATATCACAAAGGGGACATTAAGATTTTAGAAATGTCTAGGTGGGGCATGACCCAAAATCGGTTGGGAACCACAGCTGTAGACCCATCATTTTCAGAACATTGAGGTGAAAAAGATGATGACGTAAGGAGCGGGGGCAGCCGCTTACGTGGGATAACTTCTGTTCGTTTTCTCTTTACATCGCTTTTATTTTCATGTAAAGGACTAGTTTTTTTTAACCTTACATACCTCAAAGAGACCACAGATCAGGAGCATTGTCAGATGGGAGCATTTTGGAAGAAGACAAAACTAGATTGAACCAAATACCAAGACTCTTTAGATTAACAATATGGAACTCATCTCGGCGGTGTTTATACCACTTATTTTTGTGCTTTTGGGGTGTTCATAAATGATACTGTCCAATCAAAGGATTCTAAGTTAAAAATTATAGCATCTCACAAGTGCTCATGTAAGGTTAATATAACATCATAAAGTATCCTATTATACTTTGCTCATGCTAGAACAAATTCAGATGAACTCGCCAATATAGTCTTTGTGATGCTTTATAAATTCTTTGCCAGTATTGATAAGACCTTTAGTATTAGAAAGTTTTATTAGGCATTAATCAATAGAAAATGTCTGAGCAGTTTTTCTTTAAATACTGAAGGCCTTTAATAAAGCGCTATAGTAAAGCTACTACAAGCTACGATGGCTGTGAAGAATGAATCCTCTGTGTACATTAGGTATCTTAAACTTGTTTATGGACAAGAAATCTGTTAGCAATATAATATTAACTCCTAGTACTTTTCAATTAGCTGGTACCCACGCGAGAAGTCAAGTTTGGTTAATGCTAACGCAATAAAACAAAATATGATGGAAATATAATAGTTTAGAAACACATTTGGCTATATATAGGGGGGGGGGGGATAAGTATAGCATATATTAAATGCGTAACCTAACCTAACCTAGGTACCTTTTCTCCCCTAAACCCCAAAAAACAATAGTTTAAATTTTGTAAACGCAGTGACAAACCACGATTTGCGATACAATTCTCTATTGAAAGATACCCGCTTGACTAGTTTTCTTTAGCATCTTCCCTATACAATATATCGCGTGGGTACCAGCTAATTGAAAAGTACCGAACTCGTTTATCGTCAAGGGCTATTGTCAATAGATACATTGAAGTCGTGGGTCGCATCGCAAAACAAGCTGTACAGAATACTTGTGGCCACCAATTTTAGTAAATCACTGAATATTTTTACATGGGTTATGTGCAGCCCTTGAGCAGATTTTAATAATTTTTTTTGCAGTCACTTAAAGTCGTTTGTCAAAACCTTCAGGATCCACACTGGGTTTTGTTTCAAGACGTTTATGGTTCAATTTTGGCTCAAGTTTATATTTGGCTGCTTAAAAAAACCTTAAATATGAAGTTTGATGGAAATCAAACACCCTCTGAAACTCATTCTCTGTGTTTTGTTCTAGGACGGTCCTTAGGCAATATTTGTCTCAGAATGGTCACCAAAGACGTCAAAACCAAAAAAGAAGTCTTGAATACAAATTATATTGAATACAAAGTGAATATGAGAAGTTGTAAGTTCGCCACCCAAAATATGCACTACCATAGAAGCAAACGTCAAATGCACAGTGCGTATTATGGTAAGATTCTTTCGAGTGGGAGGGCTTTTAACCGGTCATCTTGACAGGTGTATTACATGCGAGTAGAAGGTTAGTAGTTAACCTTAAGAAGTCAGCCGTCATAGTAAACACGTCGTGTGTCAGTCCAGAGAGAAGATGTTTATTTTAAAAAATCGCTATCACAACCCCCGAAGGGTCGAATTCGCATTTGGGTCAAAACAGCGACAGACAAACAAATCAAAAAAGAAGTTTAGAAACCAAAATATACCTAAAACTTGCTATAAAAAAAAAAAAAAATAGCTAGAAGACTTGCTAAAAGAATGCAAAATTAATTTGTAACTGATTAAATCATTCATTCACCGTCATTTTACCAAATTCGTCAAATTATATATACATATATATAAATATATTATTTTATATACTATATTTTATATATATATATATATATATATATATATATATATATATATATATATATATATATATATATATATATATATATATATATATATATATATATATATATATATATATATATATATATATATATATATATATATATATATATATATATATATATATATATATATATATATATATATATATATATATATATATATATATATATATATATATATATATATATATATATATATATATGTATATATATGTATATATATGTATATATATATATATATATATATATATATATATATATATATATATATATATATATATATATATAAGTATTCAACTAAAAAAATTAAACTACTGGTTTCATTTGAAATTTTTTGCATATTTTGTTACTGATAGAATGAACTCCAAACTACAAAAAAAAAATATTCACAATGGCCGCCGTTTGCCTGAACACACCAACAAAGTTTGTTAGGCCATTCATCGATGGCTGTAATAAAATTGTAATAAATGTGATAAAAATTGTCCACAGGTTCTACCAGTGCCTGCTTCAATGAATCCAGATTGTACATGACGTCTGTACAAGACGATTGTACAAGATGACGTCTTGTACAGACCATGCCCTCTAAAACTGACCATTAATTTTTTTTTCATTTCAATATCTTGTATCAATACATCGGTACTTGTTTAGTATCCGGGCAACACCGCGATAAGTGAAGTTTGGTTAATGCTAATGAAGTAAAACAGAGTATGATAAAAATATAATATTTTAAAAACGAATTTGGGCTATATATTTGCACATTAGGGGGGTGGGGTTAAAGCATAGCATATATTAAATATGTAACCTAACCTAGGTACCTTTTTTGTTCCTTCAACCCCAAAAAACTAAAGTTTAAATCTTTTTCACGGAGTGAGCAATACCTCACTAGGCAGCGGAAACCGGTTTTTCATATAGCATCTTTGAGATTCTATATGCGGTTCTTCTCGCGTGTTGCCCGGATTCTAAACAAGTACGAATATATTAATATATATTATAACTACCGCACCCAAGTTCTTGATATGAATAGAACCAGTTTGTCTGTCTGCAATCGGTTATAATAAGCTTAGTCTAAGTGCGAAAAACTTTGATTTATATATGTTTCAATTAAATACTTAATATATAGAGGTGGATAGGTTAGGTATTTAATATAATTAATTTAAAAACAAATTTCCACAAAACAAGTTTTTCAAAGAAAAGTAAAGAACTCCATGAAACAAAAAATGAGCAAAAATAAAATCAAATAATCTACCAAGCGTGAAACTACCACAAATCAGTATCGATAAATAAATTAAACCCAAAACGAACAGAAATTACAATAATTACCCGAGTCAAATCAAAACGAGCAGAAATGAACATAAGTTGGGCGCAAAACCCCTATGCCTTCCCAGGGCCTGAAAAAAATTTGCACTTTAGATGGGCGTGAGAGGGGGGTTAGTTGCCTTCAAATCACTTTCGACTATTAAAAAGGGTACTAGCAGTTTGAATTTCCAAACGAATGAGCCGTTTTCAAGTTTCTACGACAAAGATTTCAATAAAAACCTTAAATGCCCCTGGGGCATAACTTATAACCCTTTACCTGAAGACATTGAGGGGAGCACCCTGCTAAAAGGTTGAACTTTGAACTATGTGGTACAAATTGGCTATCTCGAGCTTTTCATTGGGTGCGTTTTGACAAGTGGGGCAAGTGAAAAAGGTGTTAGTTGCTTTCCAATCACTTTCGACTATTAAAAACAGCACTAGACATTTCAATTTCCAATCGAATGAGTCTTTTTTGAAGTTTCTACGGCAACGTCTTATATAAAAACCTTATATGCCCCCTGGGCATAATTTACAACCCTTGCCCTGAGGGCGGTGGGGGGTTGTTATCCTCAAAGACCTAATTTCCAGAACTTAAAACTACCTTGAATAAAATGGCTATCTCAAAGTTTTGATTTGATATGTTTGGTGAAAAGCTGGGCGTGAAAGGCTGGTTAGTTGCCCTCTAATCACTTTTGACTATTAAAAAAGGCACTAACCCTTTGAATTTCCATTCGAATGAGCCTTTTCTAAAGTTCCTACGACAACATCTTCTATAAAAAAAAACTTTATATGCCCCCAGGGCATAACTTACAACACTGTCCCTGAGGGCTGTGGGGGGAGGTGTTGTTATCCTTAAATACCTAATTTCCAAAACTTTCAACTACGTTGAATAAAATGGCTATCTAAAAATTTTTGTTGGATGTGTTTCGGGAAAAGGTGGGCGTGAGAGGGGGGTTTGTTGCCCTCAAATCACTTTCGACTATTAACAATGGTACTAACCCTTTGAATTTCAAATCGAATGAGCCCTTTTTCAAGTTTTTTACTACAAAGTTTTCTATAAGAACCTTATATGGCCCAAGGGCATAACTTGCAATCCTTGCCCTGAGGGTTGTGGGGGAGTGTCCTCCTCAAAAATAGATTTTCTATCTGGAAATCAACTACGCTTAACAAAATGGCTATCTCAAAATTTTTATTGGATGTGCTTGGGGGACTGAGGGGCGGGGGGGGGGGGGGGGGGGCTAGTTGCCCTCCAATCACTTTCGACTATTAAAAAGGACACTAGCCCTTTAAATTTCCAGTCGAATGAGCTTTTTTTGAAGTCTCTACGACAACGCCTTCTATAAAAACCTTATATGCCCCCAGGGCAAAACTTACAACCCTTGCCCTGAGGGCTGTGGGGGAGTGTACTCCTCAAAAACATAATTTCTATTTGGAAATCAACTACGCTAAACAAAATGGCTATCTCAGAATTTTGATTTGATCTTTTTGTGGAAATGATGGGCGTGGGGGGGGGGATAGTTGTCCTTCAATCACTTTCGAATATTAAAAAGGGCACTAGCTCTTTGAATTTCCAATCGAATGAGCTTTTTTTGAAGTCTCTACGACAACGCCTTCTTTAAAAACCTTATATGCCCCCAGGGCATACCTTAAAACAATTGCTCTGAGGGCTGTGGGGGAGTGTCCTCCTCAAAAACATAATTTCTATTTGGAAATCAACTACGCTAAACAAAATGGCTATCTCAAAATTTTGATTTGATGTGTTTGTGGAAATGATGGGCGTGGGGGTGCTAGTTGCCCTCCAATCACTTTCGACTATTAAAAAGGGCCTAGCCCTTTGAATTTCCATATGAATGAGCCTTTTTTGAAGTTTCTACGACAACGCCTTCTACATAAATTTTATATTCCCCCACGGCGTAACTTAAAACGCTTGCCCTGAGGATCGTGGTGGAGTGTCCTCTTAAGAAATATATTTTCTCTGTGGAAATGAACTACGTTGAACCAAATGGCTATCTCAAAATTTTGATTGGATGTGTTTGGGGGAATGATGGGCGTGGGGGGGGCTAGTTGCCCTCCAATCACTGTCGACTATTGAAAAGGATACTAGCCCTTTGAATTTCCAATCGAATGAGCCTTTTTGAAGTTTTTACGACAACGCCTTCTATAAAAAACTTACATACCCCCAGGACATAACTTATAACCCTTGCCCTGAGGGTAGTGGGGGAGTTTCCTCCTCAAAAACATATTTTTTATCTGGAAATCAACTACGCTGAACAAAATGGCAATCTCAAAATTTTGATTGGATGTGTTTGGGGGAATGATGGGCGTGGGGGGGGCTAGTTGCCCTCCAATCACTTTCGACTATTAAAAAAGACACTAGAACTATCAATTTGCAATCGAATGAGCCCCGTTTGAATTTTCTACGACGACCCCTTCCATATGAAGTGCCCTGCTCTAAAGGAAAAAAATAATACAAAATACAGTGTGCCAACATCGTTCTTATATGCCCTCAGGGCATAACTTAAAACCCTTTCCCCGAGGGTTGTGGGGGAGTTTCCTCCTCAAAAATATATTTTCTATCTGGAAATCAACTACGCTGAACAAAATGGCTATCTAAAAATTTTGATTGGATGCGTCGGGGGAATGATGGGCGTGGGGGGGGGGCTAGTTGCCCTCCAATCACTTTTGACTATAAAAAAGGGCACTAGCCACTCCAATTTCCAATCGAATGAGCCCTTCTCGAAGTTTCTACGACAAATCAATCGATACGAAGTGCCCGGGTATGGAGAAAAAAAAAACACATTGTACCCACATCGTTCTTTACTTAGGCAGAGCTAGCGCGCTGCCTATGAAATGCGTTCTGGGCGGCCTACTTTTCATAATTCTTGGTTGTAGTTTCCATAATTTTGTTAATTAAAGTATTATATTTTCATCATATTTTGGTTAGGATAAACCTAACTTCACTTCTTGAGTGGGGTCGCTATAATACCCAAGGACCTATATATATAAATGAGCCATAACCTCGTAACCCCTCAGAAGATTAAAAAAACAAGTAAAATTCATTGGAATATACAAAAAAATGCAAGGGTAAAAAAAGTAAAACAGAAGGAAAACGAGCAAACCTATAGGAAATAAAGGTAACACTTGAGAAGTAATAAAAAGTAAGAAAGAACGGGATGTTTTGTTAATATTTTTTTCGTAATGCAGGGGACAATATCTTTCCAGTATCTGAAGATAAAGCAGCGAATGGAGGAAACTGAAGGGACGGGCTGAGAAGCAGCCCGAAATACGTGGAATTTGGATGGGGAATATCTTTTGTGTAAGGACAGTAGAACAAAAATTTGTGGCAAGTTGACAGCCAGTCCGCATAAATTATTTCACAAAATCAGAACAAAAATATTTGCAAGAATTTTTTCATATTCGCATATCTATCATAATTCGGAACCTCATAGGGCTTATTATTGACCAATACAAAATACAGTAGAAAGAATAGCTGCCGGCACTTTGGTAAATCCTACCCCAATCTCTTTAGGAACAGCACTTAAGTCACCCACATTACAAAAGAACCGGTTCTTTGGAATTTGAACATACCAAGCACAAAGAATTTATGACTGGACTGAAAATAAAGCAAATGTAAAATGAACAAACAAATCCAAGCTAGCAAAAGGCCATGACAAATGAAACCAAAGACACTTAAAGCTTGGCCAAAAAAGTATAAATAAATACAAAGAAAAAAAAAGCAAAGCTTTTCGGGTCTTTAAGCGTCAACAGTGCATGAATACAGAAGATTATTTGGCGGTTCCCTCTAAAATTGACCCAAAAGGAAACATCCAGATATTTGGGCCAGAAACCAGGGACTTTAACTCTCAAAAACGTTCTAAAGTTGCCCTTTACTTTAATTTGAAAATAAAACCAATTTATTTATGTACGTTTTCAATAGTAGGAGAGGCATGATTATCATTAGAAAAAGGTAATCACACCTTGCGAAAAGTTCTTGAGTGTTTAGGCAGGGGGTCCTTTAGGCGGAAAATGGTTATCTAGATCATATTGATTACTAAGGAGGTTATTGGAAAACCTTACTCCTTCAGGATACCCCTCCCCCTTCCAACTAACATCTCCAGAATGAGAGCACAAATGTCTCGGCCATAGCATCCATATTGCAAGGTTAGTTCAAATGCACTCTTCCAAATGAATTAGACTGTATTCCTCCTCCTTGCCTTTCGCATTAATCTCTAGGATCTGTAACGTAAAGCTAAAAAGTATGTCCTCAAATGTGCTTTTTATTTTTTCGGACATCCCTTGAACGCTTTTCTCACAAAAGCATTCATCCCCCCCCCCATCCCAAATAGTTCCTACAAAACCACTAGTATTAGTACATATCGTCGCTGCTACAGCTAAGGATCGTATTTGATATTTTCACACTCCCAAGATGATTATCAAAAGCTATTTACTAAGCTGTTACCAAATAATTGCAATAAAATGCATAATGATGTTTTTTCTTATTGATTGAGTTGTTTGTTTTTGTTATTAATTTGTTTGCTCAATTACGCTTTTGGTAAAAAAAAATGTCTATCACAGATTTTTGCTAGGTTGGACGGACAATTGGCCTACAAAATAGACAAGGCACCTACTCGCAACAGAAATTTTAGCATATCAGATAGGGGTTAACTGTGGACACCTACAAGCCATTTGCTGTTTTACTTTTCAGCTAATAAACTGAAAATAAGGAAAGTTCAAACAGATACACTTAAACATCTTCGAAATCCTATTCACCTAAGGCATCCCTGGATGACTATGATAAAAAAAAGTGATGCGTAGTAGTCGTTCTTGGAATAACAAAGAGTACGATATAGGCCGATTAGATACTTGGATTTCGCTACGGGAAGAAGAATCGGTCCTTTGCACGCATCCATTTTTATTTCCAACGATAGTGTTGAATCTATTACATATTTAAAGTAGCTGTTTAAGACATAAATAAGCTACAGTAAAAAGACTTGCTTGAATTCATTTATAAGGATTCTTAAGTTGGAAGGAGTGTAAAGTTGTCAGGCCTGTCCCTGGTTTGCATAAATAAAAAAAAACAAGTTTTTTAAACTGAAAGTAAGGAGCGACATTAAAACTTAAAACGAACAGAAATTATTCCGTATATGAAGGGGGCTGTCCCCTGCTCAACGCCTCGCTCTTTACGCTAAAGTTTTTTTATTGTTTAGAAAAATAGAGTTGTGAGAAAGTCAAACTTTAGCGTAAAGAGCGAGGCGTTGAGCAGGGGACAGCCCCCTTCATATAGGGAATAATTTCTGTTCGTTTTAAGTTTTAATGTCGCTCCTTACTTTCAGTTTAAAAAACTTGTTTTTTTTTATTTAATTTTTGAACGTTTTTGAATTAATACAGGTTTTGATTTTGGCTCACCGTACATGAATAATTAAAACAAATTTTGAATATTATATTTGGTTAAATGGCTTTCTCGAAACTTGTTTAATTTTATTTACCAACGTTTTTAATAGTAATAAATATACGTAACTTAGAATTAACTTACGTAACGAACTTCTATATTCATAAAATTTTAACACGTATATTAGGGGGTTCACCCCCTAGTCAATACCCTGCTCTTTAAACTATAGTTCGAATTTTTTTTTCCAGTTCTTTAAAAATGACCTCTTAATCACAATCAGTTGATCAGTTGAAAAACATGTTTTTTTTTTATTTAATTCCTGATCTTTTTCTTTAATAAAGCTGGGAAATCCGGCGCCCCCTTCATGGCAATGTCCCTTCCCCCATGAAAACTTCCGTCATGGAAAGATCCTTCCATATAGCCCCCGACCCTCTCCTTCCCCCACCTACCAGAAAAAATCTCCTCTGAAAAAGTCTGTATACTTCCCAATAACCAATACTATATGTTAACATTGAGTAAAGTTCATAACTTTCAGCCCTCTCCCTGGCGACTTTGGGGGATCAAGTCATTCTAAAAGACATTTTTATCATATTTTCGACTATGTTGAACAAAACGGCTATCTCAAAATTTTGATTGGATGACTTTGGGAAAAAAATAAGCGTGGGAGGGGGCCTATGTACCCTCCATTTTTTTGGTAGCTCAATAAGAGCACAAAAACTTTAATTTCCATTCCAATGATTCCTTACATTATCTTCTAGGACCACTTGATCGATACAATCAACCCTGGGAAAAAAAAACAAAAAAAAACAAACAAACACGCATCCGTGATCTTTCTTCCAGCAAAAAATGTAAAATTCCACATTTTTGTAGATAGGAGCTTGAAACCTCTACAGTAGGGTTCTCTGATACGCAGAATATGATGGTGTGATTTTCATTAAGGTTCTATAATATTTAAAGGGTCTTTTCCCATTTTTTCGAAAATCAGCCAAATTTTCTCAGGCACGTAAATTTTGCTAGGTAAGATTAATCTTAATGAAACTTATATATTTGAAATCATAATCAAAATTTTATTCTTGTGATGTATCTATTGGTATCAAAATCGCATTTTCTAGATTTTCGGTTACCATTGAGCCGGGTCGCTCCTTACTTACAGTTCGTTACCACGAACTGTTTGATTCTTCATCTTCGCCAGACTTTTTAATTAGTGATAAGTCACTATCAATAAATTCAACAAAATCCAATATTTTCTCTGCTTGGATAAGAGGAAAGCGGAGAAATAAAAGTATTCACCAATATGATTCACGTACATTGGACTTAATCTCGGGGGGGAGGGATCCGAATTTGGAGGGTAAAAGGGTAGATAGTGTAAAAACATGAATTAAGGAAGAGTCCTAAAAAAACAAGATTTTGGAGTTACATACCTTCAAGCTCTGCTTAATACCCCAAAACTGATCTGTTTCAATTTCCTTATCAAGTTAATCTTACAAAGCAATAGGTCACATACAGCCTGAGCTAAGATTCAATTGCATGGCTACTGTTTATTTATAAAACATGGCCACATAGTCCAGTTATCCACCGGTGGGCATAAACTGTCATAAACAGAATTAGGGCTACTACCCCCGAATTAAGAAGCCCTCCTCCCCCAGCATTTGATAGATTGTAAAGAAACCCACCAAAGACCCAACAGGGACAATTACTCTTGCTGCTAACAAAGTTGATTGAGGCCTAGATGAATCTTTTTGCTAGTTCCCCTGATGACAAGAATTTATCCCCACCCCTAAGAGGGTAGATCAGATATGGATCCTCAAAAATTACTGCAGATATTTATTTTTATTATCAACCGAGTTCAGTTGATATCTAACAACCTCTCCTATTAGATTACTTTTGATAAGAATTAGGTCTAAAAAAACACCCTGATCTCTAAAAGATAGAACTCGGACCCAGGGTCATATCCATGGGGGCTACTGGGTTCAAATCCCTCCCCCAAATTTTTTCCAACTTGTAAAAAATTGTATACAAGCAAGTTTTTGATTGCTTTTGTAAATTTTGTTGTACCACCCCCCCCCCCCCGAACAAATTTAAACCCCATACAAACAAAAATCCTTGATACAACCTTCCTTGGACCCTTTTTACTTCCCATCAAGATTGGTAAATATCCGACAATCTCTTCTGGTGGATATCCTGACAAGAATAGGAGGATTTCATACCTTCCCCCACATCCTCAGCGGAGGTTGCATTGTTTCTTGCGGCTCCAAGGCAAAGAAAGGACAATATCTTAAGTTGGTTACCTCCACCGCCTATAAGTCAAACCTTAGATAGCCTGGCTTCAGTCTACTTCTGGGGTAGCCTTATTCCCTATGATTTCAGACAAGTTGGCCAAATCACACCCCCCCCCTCTTCCCCAGCCGGCCGAAAACAAAGCACTCCTTTATTCTCAAACAGCAAAACCGATAGTAATCTTACTTTTATTTCCAGGAAGGATAGTTTTTCCTAAAACAATACACTTATTTCGTGGAAAATGGTCCTGAGCTGAACTGTATTTTTGTTGCAGAATATTGTTTCCTGTAACATAAATCTTGCTTTCAAACGGAATAATTAAAACCAAGATCGAATTTCCTTGGGCAAACCTATTGTGACATTAGCATTTCAATATTGATCTTAATTGAATTGTTTTTTGTTGAACTTTTACTAAAAATGATTTTCAACTACATAAATCACTGATTTAATTAAACATATGACGTTTTTATCATATTTTTTCACATCAACAATTCTAAATTTACAAGTGGCTTCAACAAGAGACAATAGCGGATTAAATATAACGGATGCACTTCCGCAGGGAGTGCCTCGAGCGAACCCAATCAATTGCCAAAAGACAAAAAAGAAGAAAAAACACGCACAACCAAAGGCTAATTTGGGCAAAGCTTGAAAAAAGTACATAAAAGCAAAACACATTAGGGCAGAGGGTTAACTTCATTTTCGATTCTAATCAGAACCTACTAATCTGCTAAAACTTTCGAGTTACAAAGTAGTCCTAATTAATGTTGATCAAAAACATTTCACCACAACCCTATACCCCAACATAGATAAAACTCAAAATAACTAACTCAAAAGCTAAGTTTTAATTCGGGCATTGACCGACATATTTCAGCAATTACGGTAATGTTCCAAATACATATGATTTCCCTTCATAACAACAAGTTTGATAAGATTAATTTTCTTTTCTGTCTTCAGCTATTCTTGGAAACGACTCTTGTGATTGTTTGCAGATCTTATGAAATTCCGGTCAAAAGTTAGGGATTAAATTTTTAGCTACTTAGTTTGTGAAGCTCATAATTGAGAGTTGCTTATATAGACGATCCCTAAGCACCAAATCCACAACTAACTGCAAACACACTCAAATTGATATGGATAACCATGTCTGATATAAAAGATCGTATCTAACGTTTCAACGAATTCTACATGTCAATTGTTCATGACACTTTTTTAATGAAAGTTTTTTTCCAAGTTCTTTTACATTGTTTCGGGGCGTTTTACCAGTATTTGAACAAGTTCTTGGAAAAACACCAAATTCAGTTATTACTAAACCTAGACACACGGGGGGGGGTCACCTTTGATATTAGATTAATTGAAACAAATTTAAAAAATAGTGACCTAAATTGTACCTTTTCGTAATTTAGATTTACTCGAAAATCTCCCCTTCAGAGCAAGAGCTGCTGCCATCGTAATCCGACTAGAATCTGGGTCATTATCACGAGAGAGATGACACAAACGGCAACAAAGCTTTGGAATTCCTATTTTTACTGCATAAAATATATGCAAATAATAAGAAAAAAGTGTTAAGCCCACAGTAGACCTAGAAACTTGTGGTACCCTATATTCAATTTCAAAGTCGTTTAGAAGCTTCTCGCCAATAAAAATCTTCCCACTCGACAGAAAAGAACGGAATTAAGAGTGAGGGGTTGCTCGCACACTGAAGTGGCCAAGTCTTCCTTGAAGAATGTCATGTTCCTATGCCCCCCCCCGGAATAAGAAAATCCTATGAATGTGCCTAGTTTAAAGGCGCTTCATTTTCAAGCGCTTCTGGAAAATACCAAGATGGGAAAAAGCCTGGACAAGCTCAGTTAAGCGTACAATCGATTTTAGAATATAACAAGCCCCAGCCCCCACAAAAACTGAAAATATGTCACCATGACGAGGAGTGACCCACTTTGAGAAATCACGTACACCAAACGGCACTTTCCAAGCGTGGTAGAACGGTGCGACACACGTGTCGCTCTTAGATATACACCAGGTGTCAGAAAATGGGCAACCCCTCGGATCGAGATATGCTTTTAATCACTTTTGGATTACTTGATATATTTTTTTTAATGAGAGCCTAATATATACATACTTAATACACGGGACGGAACATCTGCAGGGATTTATTTAGGGGAGATACGTTTTAGGAGGGGGGAGGAACACCAGAAAATATATCTTTTAGTGTCTTTACAACACGACCAAGATACTTGGGACTAAATCACCCATTTATGGCATCAGACTATATAAAAAAAAACGATGTCTTTCGTAGAGCTTGGATTGTGGGCATCTCTGTTTTGATTACATAAACTTCAGCTCTGCATTCGAAAATTATTGCCTGAACACGTTGTTTTATAAATTACTTTTTCAAAGCTATAATGGCAGATCTGATTTCGAAAGGCTTTAATCTTCTGTGAAGTGAATACAAATATAAACTATTTTACACATCTACGTGATTCATCTTGTGGAACAAGCTATTTTTATTTCAAATTAACAGGTCGCACTCCAACTTTTGGTCGCTCAGATGGCAAAGAGTTTCTCTGACGTAGGCATTTGAAAATTTAGGTTATTAAATGATACAAATAAGAAATAAATTTCCACAAGCCCACAATAGTTCATTCTTCTGATGGAACTCGCCACTTCTCACGAAAAAAGAAAACGGACCTAATTGGTATATTCAAATACCATAAAGCATATTAACTAACTTAATAAGTATGCTATCTAGCCTTGAAACAATAAAGTAATAATGTTCATTCATTTCTAGATTTAGATAACTACACTCAGTCAAATCCTATATTGCAAACAAATTCCTAAACTGAAATAAAAAAGTTTTAAGTACAGGAGAGCTAAATTTAAAAAAAGTATCAGATAATATGCAATACATCCACAGGACACATGTATACCGTTGTAGTAATAAATGCGAGGGAAGGGGTATGGGAATACAGAATAAGGCATTGACCTAACATTATAATATAATTAATAGAATGAGTTGTAGCAAAATACGATGTAAGATTATCTAAACAAATCATCAGCTAAATAAAGCAAGGCTTATGTACTAATTTGATAAGTGCGCGTGATCTTCCAAGGAAAAATAAAATAACAGTAACAAGGAAAAGTTAACATTCCCTACTACCGAGAAGGTATATACGCTGTAATTTATTTCTGGGGAAGGGGTTAAAAAAACATGTTAGATACGTGAAAACATAGGTGATTATACAGAAAAGGGTAAAAAATTTGGATTTTGGAGGATTCAAAAGCTTGCCATCTCCTCTCCCAATCTATGCCTGCTACCGAATGACCGGTTTCGTCATGGGGCTGATCTTAACGGTTAAGATAACTGCACAGTATTCAGAAATTCGTTCACTCTTGGCGAAATTTGAGTATCACACTGTTTTAGGCCCGCTTTTCCAATCTTTGGTCACCCTTACACAAAATAAAACGTTACAAAAGGACTTGCATAAAACAAAATATCAAGAAAACATGGACATATAAGACAAAATCAGAGAATATCGAGCGGTAGGATTTTGAGTTGCAACTACTAATCACTAAGTTTTTATAACACTGGTGGCTCTTGAATAGAAGCTGAAAAGATCAACGGTAATATTTCAAAACAATCTAACTAGTTTCTCACTTGTTTCTAAACTCTGAGTCTTTATTTGTCTTATTATTTCTTATCGTCCAATAAACTCTTACCTTAAACCACCTTCAGCTTTGAGACGAAATTTCTTTGTGTATCGAAAGTCTAACTTTTTCTCAAGGCTTACCTTGACAAAATAACTAATGAGATTATCAGAAAAACTAACCTCTTTTCCAGTAGGTATATGTTTAGCCAACTTGACTTTCGCAAAGTTCCCTTTGCCAATCGTTTTAAGAAGCCGATATTTCCCTATATGAGGCTCCTCTGATCTCCTTCCAGAACTGCGAACACCAGTCTCAGAACCCTAAAAGAATAAATATTATCGTTAACTCGATCATCCAAGTTTCTCAATCCTGCATGTAATAATTTTGAATCCATTAAAACTTACTAATTAATTTCCCAACCCTTGGGAACAGGCTTCATTTGCCCCATCCCCCCCCCCAAAAAAAAATACACGTATGCAGCTCCCACAGTGATTTGTTTATAATTAAACAGTTCGTGGCAACGAACTGTAAGTAAGGAGCGACCCGGCTCAATGGTAACCGAAACTGTAGAAAACGGAATTTTGATACCAATAGATACGTCAAAAGAATATGATTTTAATGCTGATTTCAAATATATAAGTTTCATCAAGTTTAGTCTTACCTATCAAAAGTTACGCACCTGAGAAAATTTTGCTGATTTTCGAAAAAAGGGGGAAAGACACCCTGAAAGTTATAAAACCTTAATGAAAATCACACCATCATATTCAGCGTATCAGAAAACCCTACTGCAGAGGTTTCAAGCTCCTATCTACAAAAATGTGAAATTTTGCATTTTTTGCCAGAAAAAAGATCACGGATGCGTGTTTATTTGTTTGTTTGTTGTTTTTTTTTTTCCCAGGGGTGATCGTATCGACCCAATGGTCCTAGAATATTGTGGGAGGGCTCATTCGAACGGAAATTAAAACTTCTATTGCCCTTTTTAAGTGACAAAAAAAATGGAGGGCAACTGACCCCTTCCCACGCTCATTTTTTTCCCAAAGTTACCCGATAAAAATTTTGAGATAACAATTTTGTTCAGCATGGTCGAAAATATGATAACTATGTCTTTTAGGATGATTTAATCCCCCGAAGTCCCCGGAGAGAGGGCTGAAAGTTATGAACTTTACTCACTGTTAACATATAGTATGGGTTACTGGGAAGTATACAGACGTTTTCTGGGGGTATTTTTTCTGGTAGTGGGGGTGGGGCGGGGGTTTTGTGGGAGGATCTTTCCATGAAGGAAGTTTTCATGGGGGAAGGGACATTGCTATGAAGGGGGCGCCGGATTTCCCAGCATTATTTAAAAAAAGATAAAAAATTATATATAAAAAAAACAAGTTTTTCAACTGAAAGTAACGAGCAACATCAAAACTTAAAACGACAGAAAACATTACGTATATGATTGGGTTCACCCCCTAGTCAATACCTCGCTCTTTAAGCCAAAGATTATTTAGCACGATCAAAAGAGCTATTTATTCTAATTAACGACATTTGTGATTAAGGGGTCATTTTTAAAGAATTGGAACAAAATTCGAACTTAAGCTTAAAGAGCAAGGTATTGACTAGGAGGCGAACCCTCCAATATACGTATTAAAAATATATGAATATAGAAGTTCGTTACGTAAGTTAATTCGTAAGTTACGTATATTTATTACTAATAAAAACGTTCGTAAACAAAATTAAACGTGTTTAGAGAAAGCCATTTAACCAAAAAAAAAAGTAAAATTAATATTCAAATTTGGTCTTAATTATTCATGTACGGTGAGCCAAAATCAAAACCTGCATTAATTCAAAACGTTCAGAAATTAAAAAAAAACAAGTTTTTTTTTTAACTGAAAGTAAGGACCGACATTAAAACTTAAACGAACATAAATTATTCCGTATATGAAATGGGCTGTCCCCTCCTCAACGCCTCGCTCTTTGCGCTAAAGTTTGACTTTCTCACAACTCTATTTTTTTTTTTAATGATAAAAAACTTTAGCGTAAAGAGCGAGGCGTTGAAGAGGGGACAGCCCCTTTCATATACGGAATAATTTCTGTTCGTTTTAAGTTTTAACGTCGTTCCTTACTTTCAGTTAAAAAAAACTTGTTTTTTATTTAATGTCTGGAAAACGCGTGGAAGATATTTCGAAGGCAGTCTAGTTAAGGAAAAAAAAGCGTTTGTCTAAAAAAAGGGACTGCTTAAGAAACCATTGATATATATTTTGAATAGCATTTTGGGTAGTTTTAATCTCAACTCTTTCATGGTCATCTTTTGCCCCTCCTCCCCCTCTCCCCAAAAGATTTGACACATATGCGCCTCAAACAACGACCTACTTGTTATGTTTGAAACAGGTGTGGAAGATATTTCAAAGGCAGTCTTAATTGAGTAAAAACAACTTTGACTAAAAAAAAGAAAAAAGAACTGCTCAAGAAACCATTAATAAATATTTTGAATAGCATTTCGGGTACTCTTCGACTATTTGATGATCATATGTCGCCCAAGTCAAGTTTATTTTTCTTTAAAATACATTTCTGACAGCTCAAAAAGACGGACACCAACCTTAAACAATAAAAAGTAAAATGTTCACTCACCGGTCTCAAGGGGGACTTAATTGGAGTTGATTTCGCCTGGAAAAGAAAATCATTTGGTAATGGCAAACATTTCAATTTTTTAAAATAAAACAGCTACAGAAATAGCAACAACTAATTCGTCAAAAAAAAGTTAAAAAAAACGCACTACAAGACCTAATTAGATATATTACTCAGTGAGTTCTACACACGGAAGATTGCTCTACTAAATAATATTTAAGCATTGATATTTGGGACCTTGGAAGCAAAGAACTAAAGTTTTAAAGTGGCGCTGAAAGAAACTTTCGAGTCGTTTATGTTTTACTATAAGAATTTCTATTTGACAGATCAGTCAAATCCTCAGTTGGACTTTAATCATTCTGTTAAAACAAGTCGGGATTGGAGGAGCATCTGGCCTAGTAGCCAAGGGAAATAAGGGAAAAGATTGTGGTGGAACCATTACCACTGAAGAACAGGGTTCTGGCAGGACGAGGGTTTGGCAACATTGATTGGATATGAAAAGCATGCCCATTGGTAGCAGAAAGAGACATGTCTAGTGGTTTTTTCTTTTGGGTTGTGCAATTCAAGGCGTGAAGCCGAAATATCCAGCTTAGTATCCTGGGCTAGCAAGAAAGGGTGTTGGTATACATCCTCCTTTTTGAATGCATCTAAAGACATTCTTAATAAACTGCACCTTTTAACTAGTTTTGACTCTCAACAAATATCATTCTTTATGTACATATATCTTGAAAATGAAGTACGCCATTGGAATGTCATGGTCAAAAATCTTATACAGTCCCCTTGCTTGAACAACAAGGAAAATCCCTGTTTTGCATAGGAGGTGCGTTTTTGAATTTTTGGTTACTATGGTAGACCCAGTTCTTTAGTAAATTGCGGCAAAAGCCGTGAAAATGATAATTGCCTATTCCTTTTCGTTAACCAATCCTAACATCATTCGTTAATTCTTTACCAGGCTGTAGCTATCGCTGCAACCATAAAACAGCGTAATAAACTAGATCCGATTCTTCTTTACGTATTACTTTACTCAACACATATGACACAAGAAGAGCCTAGTGAAGAACAAACCACGTTGTCATCACTTGTACCCAAGCTGCTCTTTAAAGTCAATTAAAACTTGTCCGGGAAAGGGGAAAGATCAACTGTGAAAAGCGTATAGGAAGCTTCTACATCTCTTAGTGTGAAACGGTTAATCTCCATTTTAAGAACGGTTTTACGGTCTATGGTGGTGAGATAGTGTGGATCACTTTCCTAGGTTTAACTTTTACCCGTTTTTTTTTTTAAATATACTCTCCTCCCACCCCCTCTCTAATTGCACATTCTGCTACTTCGCAAACTATTTTCCTAAAACCATACCATCCATTTTCCGCATTCTCAAACTTCAAATTATCGATTCCATATCCAAACGTTCTTGGAATGTCTCTCAAATTATCAACCTGGAGTCTAGCTACATCATATCTAACTGATAATTAGTAACCATTCCTAATACGAGGCATCGCTAGCGCTGCCTATAGTAAATAGCCAAAATGCTTCAATGTTTTATTATTATTAATTAGAAAAAAAAAACTCAAAAAAAGAGATTTTTCACAGAAAAGTAAAGAGTCATTAAACTTAAGACCAGCAGAAATAAATTCGTATAATAATTGGAACTCAAAACGATCAGAAATTACTATTAAAGACTAAATGAAACCAAAAAACGAACAGAAATCCAATAAACAAATCATTGAAAATATAGAGATAACAGGTCCTAATATAGATCATAAATAAATCTTAATATGACTAAAAATTAAATTGAATGTTCAAGTCAAACAAAAATTACTACAAACAGAAGTTTGGCTACTGCCCTTTTCCCCTTTCCCTATACGTAAGTCTAAAGCTTGCTGCGTCAATTGAGTTTTATTGAAAATTATATACGAGGCGTGCTTTTTAATTAAGGTCCGTTTGAACATAAGTACACAAAGAAAAATTATTTCAAAAAGTAAATTTATTTTCAGAAAGTGCATACTTTAATCTATTTTTCGACATAGTTACCAAGCTTTTTGAAACACTTATCATATCTCAACTAATCAGAGGCAACGCTATAGCGTTGCCTATAGTAAAGGCCATACGGCTCCAATGTTTTATTATTTTTTTTTTCCCAGAGGCACTTGATATAGAAAAGGTTGTCATAGAAACTTCGAAGGGGGCCCATTCGATCTGAAATTAAGATTTCTAGCGTCATTTTTAAGGATCAAAAGTGATTGGAAGGTAACTAACACCCCTTTCACGCCCACCAGTTCCCCAAACACATCCAATCAAAATTTTGAGATAGCCATTTTGTTCAGCGTAGTTGATTTTCAGATAATAAGGTTTCAGAGGCAACGCTATAGCGTTGCCTATAGTAAAGGTCATACGGCTTCAATGTTTAATTGTTTTTTTTCCCAGAGGCACTTCATATGGAAGGGGTTGTCGTATAAACTTCAAAGGGGGCTCATTCTATTGGAAATCGAGAGTTCTAGTGCCCTTTTTAAGGGTAAAAGTTATTGGAAGGCAACTAACACCCTTTCCATACCCACCATTTCCCCAAACACGTCCGATCAAAAGTTTGAGATAGCCATTTTGTACAACGTTGTTGGTTTCCAGAAATAAATTATGTTTTTGAGGAGGACACTCTCCCAAAGCCCTCAGGACAACGGTTGCAAGTTATGCCCTGGGGGCATATAAGGTTTTTGTAGAAAGCTTGGTCGTAGAAACTTCAAAAAGAACACATTCGATTGGAAATTCAAAGAGCTAGTGCCCTTTTTAATAATCGAAAGTGATTGGAGGGCAACTAATCCCCCTCTAACGCCCACCTTTTCCCCAAACACATCCAATATAAATTTTGAGATAGCCAATTTGTTCAACGTAGTTGAAAGTACTGGAAATTATATCTTTGAGCAGGACACTTCCCCCACAGTCTTCAGGGCAAGGGTTTTAAGTTATACTCTGGGGGCATATGTGGTTCTTAAGGAGGGAATACTCTTGTAAAGTTCAGAGGGCTCATTTGATTGGAAATTGAAAGTTCTAGTTCACTTGTTAACGTCAAAAGATATCAGAGGGTAAAAACACCACCCCCCCCCCACACGCTGTTTTTTCCAAAATGCATCCGAGGAAAATTTTTAGATAGCTATTTTGTTAAAAATAGTTCAAGCCCTGGGGGCATATAAGAACGATGTTGGCACAATGTATTATTTATTTATTTTTTTCCTTTGGAGCAGGGCACTTCGTATCGAAGTTGTCGTAGAAATTTCGAAAAGCGCTCATTCAATTGGAAATTGGAGTGGCTTGTGCCCTTTCTAATAGTCGAAAGTGATTGGAAGGCGACTAATACCCCTTCGACGCCCACCATTTTCCGAAACACATCCAATCAAAATTTTAAGATAGCCATTTTGTTCAGCGTAGTTGATTTCCAGATAGAAATGATGTTTTTGAGGAGGAAACTCCCCCACAGCCCTCAGGGCAAGGGTTGTAAGTTATGCCCTGGGGGCATATAAGGTTTTTATAGAAGGCGCTGTCGTAGAAACTTCAAAAAGGCTCATTCGATTAGAAATTCAAAGGACTAGTGCCCTTTTTAATAGTCGAAAGTGATTGGAGGGCAACTAACCCCCCTCTCACGCCCACCTTTTCCCCAAACACATCCAATCAAAATTTTGATATAGCCATTTGATTCAACGTAGTTTTAAGTTCTGGAAATGAGGTCTTTGAGAATGACAACCCCCCCCCCCCCACAGAACTCAGGGCAAGGGTTGTAAGTTATGCCCTGGGGGACATATAAAGATTTTATTGAACGCGATGTCGTAGAAACTTCAAAAATGGCTCATTCGATTGGAAATTGAAATGGCTAGTGTCCTTTTTAATAGTCAAAAGTGAATAGAAGGCAGCTAACACGCCTTTCAAGCCCACCATTTCTCGAAACACATCCAATCAAAATTTCGAGATAGCCATTTTATCCCACGCAGTTCAAAGTTCAGGAAATTATACCTTTGAGCAGGACACTCCCCCCCCACAGTCTTCAGGACAAGGGTTATAAGTTATGCCCTGGGGGTATATAAGTTTTTTATTGAAATCTTTGTCGTAGAAACTTGAAAAAGGACTCATTAGATTGGAAATTCAAAGGGCTAGTGCCCTTTTTAATTGTCGAAAGTGATTTGAGGGCAATTAACCCCCCTCTCACGCCCACCTTTTCCCCAAACACATCCAATCAAAAATTTTATATTGCCATTTTATTCAACGTAGTTGAAAGTTTTGGAAATTATGTCTTTGAGGATGACAACCCCTCCCCCCCCTACAGCCCTCAAGGCAAGGGTTGTAAGTTATGCCCTGGGGGCATATAAGGTTTTTATTGAAAGCCTTGTCGTAGAAACGTCAAAAGGGCTCATTCAATTGGAAATTGAAAGGGCTAGTGCCTTTTTCAATAGTTGAAAATGATTGGAGAGCGACTAACGCCCCTCTCAAGCCCACCATTTTCCCAAAGACATCCAATCAAAATTTTGAAATATCCATTGTGTTCAACGTAGTTGAAAGTTCCGGAAATTAGGTCTTTTAGGACGATAACCCCCTCAGGGCCCTCAGCGCAAGGTTTGTAAGTTATGCCCAGGGATCATATAAGGTTTATATAGAAAGTTGTTGTAGAAATTTCAAAAAGGGCTCATTTATTGGAAATTGAAATTGTTCTTTTTAATAGTCGAAAGTGAGTGGAGATTAATTCACGAAAGTGAGTGGAGATTTAATCATGCTCACCATTTCCCCAAAAACCTTCAATCAAAGTTTAGAGATAGCCATTTTGTTCAACGTAGTTGAAAGTTCTGGAAATTATGTATTTAAGGATGACAAACCCCCCAGAGTCCAAAGGGCAAAGGTTGTAAGTTATGCCCTGGGGCCATATAGGCTTTTTATAGATAAATTTGTCGTAAAATTTCAAAAGAGGCTCATTCACTTGGACATTGAGAGGGCTAGTGCCCTTTTTAATAGTCGAAAGTGATTGGAGAGTAGCAAACCTCATTCTCATGCCCGCTATTTCTCCAAACACCTTCAATCAGAATTTTCAGATAGCCATTTTGTTCAACGTAGTAGAAAGTTCTGGAAATTAGGTCTTTGAGAATGACATCCCCCCGCAGCCTTCAGGGCAAGGGTTGTAAGTTATGCCCTGGGGGCATATAAGGTTTTTATTGAAAGGGTTTGTCGTAGAAACTTCAGAAGGGCTCATTTGATCGGAAATTGAAAGGGCTAGTGCCATTTTTAATAGTTGAAAAAGATTGGAGATCGACTAACCCCCCTCTCACGCCCACCATTTCCCCAAACACATCCAATGAAAGTTTTCAGATGGCCATTGTGATCAACGTTGTAGAAAGTTCTGGAAATTAGGTCTTTGAGAATGACATCCCCCAGCCCTCAGAGCAAAATTTGCAAGTTCTGCGCAGGGAGCATATAAGATTTTTACTGAAAATTTTGTTGTAGACACTTCAAAATAGCTCCTCCGATTGAAAATTGTAAGAGCTAACGCCTTTTTAAATAGTTGAAAGTGACTGGAGTATAACTAAGCCCCCTCTCACGACCACCATTCCTCCAAACACATCCAATCAAAGTTTTCAGATAGCCATTTTGTTCAACGTAGTAGAAAGTTCTGGAAATTAGGTCTTTTTATTGAAAGTGCTGTCGTAGAAACTTCAGAAGGGCTCATTTGATCGGAAATTGAAAGGGTTAGTGCTATTTTTAATAGTTGAAAGTGATTGAAGAGCGACTGACGCCCCTCTCACGCCCACCATTCCCCCAAACACATCCAATCAAAATTTTTAGACAGCCATTTTGTTCAACGTAGTTGAAAATTCAGGGAATTAGGTCTTTTAGGATGACACCCACCCTAACAACCCTTAGGTTAAGGGTTTTAATTTATGCCCTGGGGGCATATAAGGTGTTTATAGAAAGCGTTGCTGGTTCAAAAAGGGCTCATTCGACTGGAAATCGAAAGGCCTAGTGCCCTTTTTAATAGTCGAAAGTGATTGGAAGGCTTGACACTTTTATAGTAAAGATCGATGTGGGTATAATGTATTATCTTCTTTTTTTTTTAGACCAGGGCACTTCGTATCGAAGGAGTTGTGGGAACTTCGAAAAAGGCTCATTCGATTGAAAATAGAAGGGGCTGATGCCCTTTTTAATAGTCAAAAGTTATTGGAGGAAAACTAATCCCCCTCCCAGGCCGACCCTCCCATTTGCCCATCATGTTAAAAAATTAAATGTTGCATTAAGATTAAATCAAAATGATCTGTGTTAATGCTAATTCGCAATAAGGCATCTCAGCAGTATCCCAAAAACAACTGAGGGTATTATATTCAAACTTTTGGGGCTACTTCTGCTCTTGAGATTTAAACAACTCAAATAATAATAAGAGTATGCAAGCTATCAACGAAAGTAAGCAATTTTTTTTGCGAATGACATTAAGTTTTCCATTACAGGTCAACTAGAGGAAGTATGAAACTAAATTAAACACTACTATTTGTGTCCAGATTTTTAAAAGGGTGTATGTTGTTAAAAATTGCTGAAAAATTTTCTCCAGCATACAAATAGCGGGAAAACTATAAATTCTTAAAAAACGAAAACATTTAAAGTATTATTCTCTTTTTCCCTGAAAAGACTATGTCAATATAAAACGAACAGAAATTAATTAAAAAAACTTTTCCACAAAATAAGTTTTTCAAAGAAAAGTAAAGAACTCCATTAAACAAAAATGAGCAAAAATAAAATCAAATAATCAACCAAGCATGAAACTACCACAAATCAGAACCCCTATGCCTTCCCAAGGCCAGAACAAAATTTGCACTTTACTGAAAAAATACAAATGAATGTGCGTTGTCAGTTTAATATACATATACTAATATTCAGTAATCAAAATGTTAATATTATTTGATTTATTAAAGTTATAAAAGTAAAAACATTAATATTTTTTCAGTAAAGTGCAAATTATGTTCTGGCCTTGGGAAGGCATAGGGGTTTTGAGCCCAACTTTATTGGTTTCTGCTCGTTTTCAGCTTCGCTCGGTTATTTATTGTATTTTCTGTTCGCTTTTACTTTCATTTATTTAACGATGATGATTTATGGTCGCTTTACGCTTGACGGACTATTTGATTTTATTTTTGCTAATTTTTCGTTTAATGGAGTTCTTTAATTTTCTTCGAAAAACTTATTTTGTTAAAAAATTTTTTTTATTAATTACTAAAATAGAATAAATTAAACCCAAAAAGAACATAAATTAAATAAACAATCATAGCAAAAACATACAATTAATAATATAAATGAATAAATAGATCTTAAAGCGAGTAATGCTTAGATTAAATTAATTTTTTTTTAAACAAGTTTTTTTAACTGAAAGTAAGGAACGACGTTAAAATTTAAAACGAACAGAAATTATTCCGTATATGAAAGGGGCTGTCCCCTCCTCAACGCCTCGCTCTTTACGCTAAAGTTTTTTTTATTGTTTTAAAAAATAAAGTTGCGAGAAAGTCCGACTTTAGCGTAAAGAGCGAGGCGTTGAGGAGGGGATAGCTCCTTTCATACACGTAATATTTTCTGTTCGTTTTAAGTTTTGATGTTGCTCCTTATTTTCAGTTGGAAAACTCGTTTTTTTATATTTAATTTCTGATCTTTTTTTAAATACTGCTGGAAAATCCGGCACCCCTTCATAGCAATGTCCCTTCCCCCATGAAAACTTCCATCATGGAAATATCCTCCCACGTAACCCCCGACCCACCCACCCCCGTACAACCAGAAAAAATACCCCTGAAAACGTCGGTATAGTTAAAAATAACCAATACTATATGTTAACATTGGGTAAATTTCATAACTTTTAGCCCTCCCCCCGGGACTTCGGGGATTCTGTCCCCCCCCCTAAGACCTTCAAATTTAAATTAGATATGACTGAAAAAGCAGATGGTTGGAAAAGCAGTTGATAAAAGGTAGATGGTTGAGAAAACTGGAAATAAACAGAAATGTCCAAATATCGGTTCCGATATCGAAATCGTACCACGACACGCGCAAATTTTCGTTTTTACTGTAGCACCAAAAATCGCTGCTTAGCACGCAAAATTGGGCAATTTTAACATCTTAGGAATTAACCGTTGTGGCAGCCTAAGTGTTCAACAAGTTTGAGAATGTTTTCTAATCAATGGATATCCGGAATTTTTTTCAGAAGGGTAAGTACACCTGTCCTAAATGACTAAAATACGTAGGTCTATTCAAATCAGAATAATTAAAATATGATTAAATAGACTATGAAAGTAGGCCTATGAACTCAGTAGCTCATTTATATGGGATGGGCTTAGGATTAGATTAAGGATTAAGAATTTTCATGGAATTGCAGCAAAGATGAGCAATAGAATCAAAGAAATCATAGATTTTGACAGGAGTAGGTAACATCCAATGGCGTATATGTATGAGCATTCCACTACACATGAAGACATGTTAAGAAAACAATTCTTACTTCATAATATACAAAATAATCCTAGTTACCAGGGGGAGAACCTTTCACTTCTTCACTTCTTTCACCGTATTTCTAATTTTCAATCACATTTTTCAATATTCATGTATGTTATCTAAGTCTTGAAAATCATTTATAAACAAACGCTCAAGTGCCATCTGACTAATCTGACCTAACTTAACCTAATTTGTTAGTATTTGCCTATTAATATGTTTTTGTGATAAATTATTAGATAGCACTGATAATGTTTAACTAAATATATAGATTATTTGAAAATGGATGAATGCAGTCAAATCCATGTTGATTTTTCAGAATTCTATTAAAACAAAATTGTACAAGAGTGAAAGAAGTGAAGATAAAGGTTCTCTCCCTGTAAATGTTTTTTTTTTTTTAACTTTAAATGTGGAAAGTCTCAACATAAATAAAATAGGGGAACTTGAGGGTTATGTTCAAGTAACTGGAGCTGATATTATTACAGTTACAGAAGTACATAATCTAAGTCCTGAACATCTTACAATACAAGGCTACAAACAATTTATTAAACTAAGACATCAGAATCATCCGTTAGGTAAGAAAGGTAGTGGTGTAGTGTGTTTTGTGTGTGAGCAGTTGGCGCTGCAGCTTCTGCAGATTCCACATATTGATGACAATGATGAAATGATTTGGGTTATGATTTGACAAAAAAAGCTTCCCTCCATCACACATCTCCCCCTCCATCACACAATCGACTCCCCCCCCCCCCCTATAAAATATGCTGCCCACGCCCATGATGTTGTTTATACTTTCCAAGACTGTTCAAGACGCATATAGTTTTCAGTAAAGCGCCAATGACGCAGTATGCTTTAGACTTTTATAGTAAGAGAAGGAGGTCATACCCAAACTCTTGTTTGTAGTGATTTTTGTTCGTTTCAAGCTTGATTTGCATATTCAATTTAAGTTTCACTCGTTTAAGATTTATCTATTAATTTACATTAATATCTATTGTATGTTTGTTTGCATTGATTGTTTACTTAATTTCTGTTCGTTTTAAGTTTCATTTATACTTCAATAGAATTTTTTTTTCGTTTTAAGCTTGATTTTCATATTCAATCTAAGCATTACTCGCTTTAAGATCTATTTATTCGTTTATATTATTACTTGTTGTATGTTTTTGCTATGATTGTTTATTTAATTTCTGTTCGTTTTGGTTTCATTTATTCTTTAATAGTAATTTCTTGTCATTTTGAGTTTGAATTTTAAAAGGTATTTGTGGCTGCTGAGCTTAAGCTTAAAATGGCCTTTACTTTTCTTTGAAAAACTTATTTCTCGGAAAGTTTTTTTTAAATTAATTTTAAAGTAAAGTCTTTATAAGAACTTGCCGCCGGCTCCAATAACCAAGAGCTTACTGTAGTTTTTACGTCATCGTCATCTTTTTAACGGTTGCCACTGAGATGGCAACCGATTGATCTGGAGACGAAACATTGGTTTCACATATCACACCCCAATCGAGGCAACAGAACATAAAATGAAGACACACTCTCCTAAAAATTTGAATGCCGAACATCCTCTCTCCCAGAGCAAAATCATGGCATAGGTGATTGGGAATAGGCATGGTGTTTTTTGGTCGACTTCATGCAACGGAGGAAACACTATCAATGCAGAGGCATACTGCCTAAAAGCTCCACAGATCTAAAAAAAAAAAAATAAATAAAGATATATAAAGTCGGTTACGGAGTAAATCGGTTAAGGAGAAGTTTAGGTACTCGGTTAAGGAGAAGTTTAGGTACCCCATGCCCAAATGCATCCGATCAAAATTTTGAAATAGCTATTTCGTTCAAAATACTCCGAAGGTCAGATAAGTATGCCTCTGGGGTTCACCCCCCAGGTTATGAAAAGGGTATATCTGCAATATTTTAGGAGCAGCTATGGGTAAGAATATTCAGTCAAAAGATACTATGTGCATCTCGGTTATCAGAAGGGCGTTTCTGAAGTATTCCAGAAATAGCTGATGGCATTAGTTGAAATTTTCAGGGAATGTTGAAGGGGGCGGGGCTGTAATAAATTAAAAACCACTAATTAGAAGAATTAAGTTATAATCGGATATTTTAATTCATACGCCTGATACATCAAAAACTGGAGAAATGTTCATTATACTAACCGAAAACAAAGCTTTGGGAATAAAAACGAAAATAAATTAATTACAAAAACTGTCCAAGTCTTTCAAAGAAAACTAGAGCTATTTTAAGCTTAAGACCAGCAGAAATAAATGAGTAAAAATGAAATTGAATGTTCGAGTCATGAAACGGACAAAAATTACTACAAACAGGAGTTTGGCTACTGTCTTTTTCCTCCTCCCCTAACAACCGTAAAAGTCTAAAGCTTGTTTCATCATTTGTGCTTTACTGAAAACGAAATATATTACAAATATGTTTTTTTTTATATTTACAACATTGGAAAATAAAAATAGAAATGACGGGGAAAGAAAATTTTGAATTGCGGAATTTCCAGTGATTAATATCATTTTACATTAATTATTCGGTGTATTTTCATTAGTTTTTTCCAATAATCTTGATTATCATTGTGATTTTATATTTATTTGTCTTTGATGTTTTGAAAAACAAAAGCATACTGTTCAAGCTCTCTATCTCTCTCTCTCTCGCTCTATATATATATATATATATATATATATATATATATATATATATATATATATATATATATTATATATATATATATATATATATATATATATATATATATATATATATATATATATATATATATATATATATATATATATATATATATATATATATATATATATATATATATATATATATATATATATATATATATATATATATATATATATATATATATATATATATAATAGAGCGAGAGAGAGAGAGATAGAGAGCTTGAACAGTATGCTTTTGTTTTTCAAAACATCAAAGACAAATAAATATAAAATCACAATGATAATCAAGATTATTGGAAAAAACTAATGAAAATACACCGAATAATTAATGTAAAATGATATTAATCACTGGAAATTCCGCAATTCAAAATTTTCTTTCCCCGTCATTTCTATTTTTATTTTCCAATGTTGTAAATATGAAAGAAAATATTTGTAACATATTTCGTTTTCAGTAAAGCACAAATGATGAAACAAGCTTTAGACTTTTACGGTTGTTAGGGGAGGAGGAAAAAGACAGTAGCCAAACTCCTGTTTGTAGTAATTTTTGTCCGTTTCATGACTCGAACATTCAATTTCATTTTTACTCATTTATTTCTGCTGGTCTTAAGCTTAAAATAGCTCTAGTTTTCTTTGAAAGACTTGGACAGTTTTTGTAATTAATTTATTTTCGTTTTTATTCCCAAAGCTTTGTTTTCGGTTAGTATAATGAACATTTCTCCAGTTTTTGATGTATCAGGCGTATGAATTAAAATATCCGATTATAACTTAATTCTTCTAATTAGTGGTTTTTAATTTATTACAGCCCCGCCCCCTTCAACATTCCCTGAAAATTTTCCACTAATGCCATCAGCTATTTCTGGAATACTTCAGAAACGCCCTTCTGATAACCGAGATGCACATAGTATCTTTTGACTGAATATTCTTACCCATAGCTGCTCCTAAAATATTGCAGATATACCCTTTTCATAACCTGGGGGGTGAACCCCAGAGGCATACTTATCTGACCTTCGGAGTATTTTGAACGAAATAGCTATTTCAAAATTTTGATCGGATGCATTTGGGCATGGGGTACCTAAACTTCTCCTTAACCGAGTACCTAAACTTCTCCTTAACCGATTTACTCCGTAACCGACTTTATATATCGATTTTCTCATTTCTGATATAAGAAATACTTCAAGTTGTTTTATACTCGAAGTTATGCAGTCTTTTTTGGCAAAGTTAAATGATAAAAACAATAGTTCTTGAATTTGTTGTATGCGTTGTATGATGAGCTTTGTTAAAAATTTCAGTGAAGTTGGGTAAAATAACTGAGAATCAACTCTAATAATCAAAAATGGTCAGGTTAGGTTATGTTGGTTTGGAAAAAATATTAGTAACTATTTGCTAGTCAAGTATAAATGACTCCTCCCCCAACAATATATAGGCCTATTTATTGTTTTCTGGGTCGCAAGATAATAAAAGACTCCGAATCGAGCGGATGGCCCATTAGACTTGCAATTCATTGTCCTTTGGGATGTGGGTTCGAAGGGTTGCCAACGTGTACACCTTCGTAGTTTTTGCACTCTTTCTCTCTACGGACGGGAATTGCACTTTTTTACCAATTTTTAGTAAAAATCCCTCTTTTTTGCACACTTTTACGAAATGATGATAGAAAAAGTGCTAGTGAGATAAAAACTCCAAGTTAAATTATTTGGGTGCAAAAGATAAAAATGCTAGCCGGTATAATCTCCGTTATCTCTGCCTGTGCCTCCCCTCGATCCTCCAGTAGTCTTTCCAGCATTTCCAAAAACTAATGAAGAAGAAGTAGATCAAACAAAAGTAAATTAACAACTGTAAACGTAGAAAGTGGAAATTCAAATTTAATAAAAGAAGTCAAAAGTTGTTTGGCGCAAGCATATTTCATGGAAATGAAAGTAAGTATGCAGTAAACTGATGGAGAAGTAGCGACCAAAACAAACCTCTGCAAAGTCTACTCTCAAACTGATAAAATTCTGCTAAGACTTTAGGTCTACGTACTGCTTAAAGTGCGAATGGCACATCTCGGCTTGTGATAGCCATTTTTTTTTCAGAAATAAAAATCTTACCAGCCAGGGGCCCGAGAATTTGCTTTGGATGGGGCCCATACTATCAAAATGGCAGAAAAGGGTACACTTTGAAAATATGAGGTAAAATTGTAACTTAGGGACTTCTTGTTATCCTGAAAAGTAGTTGATTTAGGTGAATGACACTTTCAGAAATAAATCCAGGGCCAAAAATATAACCTGGGAAGATATTGATGAGTCACTATGTCTACCCTCTATTTATTTATTGGGATTAAAGAATTGCATGCATGACAGGTTTCGCAGAGGGTGAAAGCCAAGCATATTTTCTATGCAGGTATGAACCTGTGTTAATTCTGAAAATAAAATGTTTAGCCTCACTTTTCAGTTTCAATCTCCTTTTCATTGGTTTAATTTTTGAAAATGGAATTCCTGCTATTTCAGTAGAATTTTAAGCCATATCAAGGGTTTTTCTAAAATGAAAGTGATCAGAACAGTGAGAGGAGCTGTGCGCAGGGTAGCAGCCACCAGTTACGCGCAAGAAAATGTTTTGACTTGCACTGTTTTTGTGCAACAATCGCTCTTTTTGGGCCTTGATTTGCACTCTTTTGAGACGTCGACAGTTGGCACTCTTTTGAGACGTCGGCAGTTGGGGTCTTGGATGTGGGTAAGTGGTGCGACTGGTAGCTCAACCACTTGGAGTTTGACGGCAATGAAATTTTGGGGCCTGAGTCTTGACCCAGTTGCGTCTGATCTGCCACAAAGTTAATACTTCCCAACATCTAACATGTCTTCATCAACCTTTCAAAGCGCCCATGTTTAGGATCCATACTTGGCCACTGCCATTACCGTAGCTTCCAATATTCTGATCTTAGTTAAAGACTTATCTTCACATCTCCCAAACTAAAAAACAAAACAAAAACACATACACCCCCTTTGCTATTCTACTATTTACGTCATCACTTTATTAACCATCTTCACTAACAACAAATTTCGGCTATATATTTGCATATCAGGGCGGTGGGGGGTAAAGCATAGCATATATTAAATACGTAACCTAACCTTACCTAGGTACCTTTTCCCCCCTAAACCCCAAAAAACTAGAGTTTTAAATTTTTCGATGTTATGACGGTTCGAGGTTCTGACGGATTTTTTTTTGTCGATGTTATGACGGATTTTGTACTGCTCCTGACGTGCCTGCTCCTGACGGTTCAATGTTATGACGCCTTCCCCATAACAAAAAGGAAAATTTTGTTGCAAAAGTATGTCATGACTAAACAAGCCACTATATTGCAGTGATGATACCTGGTGGAAAACTTCCACCATGATTAATCATCATAATTAAGTTATGATGTTAAAATTTCCAGGAACAGTTGAATATTAAACTCCAGAGTAAAAGATTGATAGATTAATTTCAGGAAGATAGTTTGTGAAATCGCTGAAGGTATCTTAGGGAAGAAAGTTAGAAGCACAGATAGGAAAATTAGTTAAAATGCCATATGTTTAATACAGTGGAATAGGTGTGAATTGGAGGCCATGGATATTATTGCCGAACATCTGGAAGATGCAGCCAGACAGCATAATAGTAAAATACTTTACTGGTATGTTAATAAATTAAGTGGGGATAGTCAATCTGGACTTGTCCCAGTTAAAGATAGGAGCGGGGTCACAATTAGTGAGACGAAAAGAGTTAGAAGAGAGATGAACGGAAAATTTTTAGAATGTGCTATATCATGATAGAGTTACAAGAAAAGACATAGAAAAGAATGAAAAAGCTTATGACACTTTGGATGTGAAGGAAGATTTATTTTATGAGGAAAAATTAGTGACAGTACTAAAAGGATTAAAAATAACACAGCCCCAGGTGTTGAAAGTGTAGTAAATGACTTTTATAAATATGGTGGTTGTGAGGAAAGATATAAGTTATTGAAGATTATGAATATGATTTTTGGAAAAGGAGAAATACTAGTGATTTTAGGAAAACTCTAATTTAACCCTTCCATAAAAAAAAACATGATAAGAGTGAGTGTGGTAATTATAGAGGCATTAGTCATTACTTATTATGATGATAATTTTTAGACTTATACATGCTGTAGATGTAGTTTTAAGAGAAGAACACTGGTTGTAGGAAGAGTAGAGGATGTGTCGACCAAATTTTCACTCTTAGATGAGAAGTGCCTGAGTCATCAAACGCCTTTAGCCCTCAGTTTTATAGTTTATGAGCAAGCAATTTGATTCAGCTAATAAAAGAGCTTTCGCAATGGTCCTATCCTTGAGATTAGTTCTATGTATGAAAATAGCATTGCTGTGGTTAAGGTAGGAAATGAGGTTAGTAGGCTACCTTGTATCGTATTAGATCAGGAGTTAAGCAGGGTTGCCTCCTATCCCTATTTATATGGATCATTTGGATGGGCTTTGTCCTAAGGAGCACAGCAAGGAATGGAAGAACATGGAATTAAATGGAGAAGTAAAACTCTCCTATACCTAGATTATGCTGATAAATTAAGGATCCTAGATGAAATTGTTAGCAGGAATTGACTTTTAGAGGTCTTGCTAGTTCAGGGTACAAGAATATATTTCAAAATTAATGTCAAGAAGACTAGGAATAAGTGAAGACGAGATGTTGGGTGACGAAAAGATCGATCAAGTATAATACATATTAATCCCCTTGTTCAACGCGCGCTCTGCTATTGCAAGTGTTGTGTTACTTGTTTCTTTCAGTTTTTGGTCAACCAAGTAGGCAACTAAGAACAATTTTTTTTCGGTCTTCATCTTACTGTCTTGCAAACAAGGTACTTGTTTATAAAGGTATTTAGGGTTAAAAAGAATTCCAGCCCGTGCAAACAAGGTCAACTTTTTGATTCAGGAAACTTTTTGATATTGACGCATTAGCGTTTTTTACATCTTAATGTAAAAAACGCTAATGCGTCAATATCAAAAAGTTTCCTGAATCAAAAAGTTCTACTTTTATAAAGACACAGCACAAAATAAACAGAAAACAATCTTACTAAACAGTCAAACTATCATAGGCAGCCCAATAGCGCTGCCTAAGTAAAAAGCGATGTGGGCAAAATGATTTTTTTTTTTTTTGGTTATAGACCAGGGCACATCGTATCGAAAGAGTTGTCGTAGAAACTTCGAAAAGGACTCATTCGATTAGAAATTGAAAGGGCCAGTTCCCTTTTTAAAATTCGAAAGTGATTGGAGGGCAACTAACACCCCTCCCACAAACACATCCAATCAAAATTTTGAGATAGCTGTTTTGTTCAACGTAGTTGAAAGGTCCGGGAATTATGTATTTGAGGATGACAACCGCCCCCCCCCACAACCCTCAGGGCAAGGGTTGTAAGTTATGCCCTTGGGGCACATAAGGTTTATATAGAAAGGGTGATCGTATAAGCTCCTGAGGGGTTCTCATTGGATTGGTAATCAGAAGTTCTAGTACCCTTTTAAAGATTAAAAGGGATCGGGGGGTGAATACCCCCCAAACACCTCTTATTTTCCCAAAATACATCTGATAGAAATTTTGAGATGGCCAAATGTTGTCGTTAAAACTTCAAAGAATGCTCATTTGTTTGGAAATTGAAAGAGCCTTTTTTAATAGTCAAAAGTGATTGGAGGGCAACAAGTTCCCCCCCCCACGCCCATCAATTCCCAAAAACATCTAATCATAATTTTACCCGTTTTGTTGAGCGTAGTTGAAAGGTCAGAAATTATACCTTTGAGGATGACACCCCTCAGAGCCCTCAGTACAAGGGTTATAAGTTATGCCCTGAGGGCATGTAAGGTTTTTATGGAAAGAGTGGTTGTATAAACTCTGGAGGGGGCTTATTTGATTAAAATTCAGATGTTCTAGTTCCCTTTTTAAGAGTCTAAGTGATCAGGGGCAGCCCCCCCCACACGTTTTATTTTCCACTAATGCATTGGATAAGAATTTGAGATACCCATTTGTTCAAAAATAGTCCAAAGATCATATAATAAGGCCTTTGAGGTGGACAATCCCCCATACTTTGGGGGTAAGGGTTGTAAGTTATGCCCCAGGGGCATATAAGGTTTTATGGAAGGGTTAGTTGTGTGAACTTTAGAAGAGGCTCATTTGATTTGAAATGAATATTTCTAGTTCTTTTTTAAAAGTAAAACATGATGGAGAGCAGCTAGCCCCCCTCCCTGACATCCTCTTTTCCCAAAACACATACATTTGAACCTGTGAGATATCCATTTTGTTACCAATAGTCCAAAAATCATATAACAATGTCTTTAGGGTGGACACAATCCCCCAAAGCCCATGGGCAAGGATTGTAAGTTATGATCTGGGCATATAAGGTTTTAATGGAACGGATGATTGAATAAGCTTTGGTTCAGAAGGATCTCATTTGATTAGAAGTCGGAAGTTTTAGCGCCCTTTTTAAGAAGCAAAAGGAACTAGAGGTACGTTAGCCCCCCCCCCCCCCGAGCCTATCATTCCCTAAAATATATCCGATCGAAATTTTACGAGATCTTTTTGTTAAGCATTATTGAAAGGTCCAGTATTGGGGATGTCAACCTCCCCAGAGTCCACAGGACAAGGGCTGTAAGTTAGGCAATTTGTTCATTGTTTACATCAAATATATTTTATTGAAAAAGGTATGCATGTTTGAAATGTACTTTTCAAAAAGAAGAACAATTTCAGGTGAGCATTTAGAGAATACTGAGGGGAGTCCTGAACTAAATCGAAACACATTATGTGTATATGGATTGTCAAAAGGGTACAACACAGGAATGACTAAAAATATTAATTTGGAAAATTCAGGAAATGATAAGGGAGATGATAAAAAAAGGCAATATTTGCATGCTATCAATACTACTACAACTACCACCACTACTGTGACCACACAGCTCCATTTACAGTATTAAGGGGGAATTTGAACTAAATCAAAAGACGCTATGTGCATGCACGTTGTCAAAATAGCGTATCTCAAGAATTGATTTGGGTATTGAGCTGAAACTCTCAGAGAATACTTAAAGGGGAAGATCATCTTACCCAAAGGCACTATGTTCACACAATTGGAAACACTACTGTTACTGCTACATTTACTACTACTACTACTACAACTTCTATTGCAACTACTAAGAGCATTGAGATGAAAATATCAAGAAGTATATGAACATACAGGTTATCAAAAGGGCATATCAGCAATGTTATAGCAATGGCTAATTGTATAAAGTTGAAACTTCCAGGACTTGATTAGAGGGGTGTTCAACTGACCTAAAGCAGTATGTTAATACTACTGCTGCTAGTAGTACAACTGCTATTCAATACTATTACTAGTAATATCAATACTACTACTGTGACCACTATCAGAACTATGCCTAAGGGCATGAAGGTGAACTTTTCAAGAAATTTTGAGGAGGAAAGATATACTGAATCAGAACACGCCTCCTGTATGCAGGTTGTCAAAAGGGTGTAACACCAATGTCTTAGGAACAGTTTGGTATGTGAAGTTGAAACTAATAGGGCTTGTTGTGGCGGACAAACAAAAAAAACATTTGAAATATTTTTACTTTTCTTACTTTCATAAACAAAAAATTAACAAAACTTTAAGGAATACATATCAATATATGTCAATTAAACTGACAGTCCATGGTCATTTGTTTTTTGTTTTGTTTTTTTTTTCAGTAAAGCGCAAATTGTGTTCTGGCCTTGAGAAGGCATGGGAGTTATCAGCCTTATTCATATTAATTTTTGCTTGTTTTAAGTTTGACTTGGCTGTTTATTTTAATTTCTGTTCGTTTTGAGTTTCATTTATTTATTGATAGTGATTTGTGGTAGTTTTATACTGGAAGATTATTTGACATTATTTTTGCTCATTTTTGGCTTAATGGAGCTCCTTACTTTTCTTTGAAAAACTTATTTTGTGGAATTTTTTTTTCAAATTAATCAAAAGGAAAAAAGCCTACCTTTGCAGCTGAAACATGATCAGCCTGCAGAGACTCTGGGACGGTTTGCAAAGTAATCCTCATTGCATTAGCCATACCATAACAATAGAACTAAATTTTAATATGTGTCACCATCAAATATTTTCCACCAGAAATCTTAATAATAACTTCACAATAATAAAATACTAAAAGTAGGTTTAATCACAGTAATCCATTCCAAGGTAACACAAAAATGAAGTTGCAGAATCCTGGAAAAAAATAACAATTGAAAATGCAGCTGCACATATTGAAACTCGTAGAAGATCTAAATTGAAAACTATATGATTTGATGATCAATTTGAACCACAACTTTGACTACCAACCTTTTACACAAATTATGTAAAAAAGAGCACCAAATTCAGGCACTGCTAGAAGAATTTTCCCTTTACTGTCAAATAAATTCACAGATGACTATAAGAAGTGCCGATTTCATCCAGTTGTTGGTTTACTTGATTACAGACAGTTACAAATGTGTCCAATAAATGAAAAATTATAATTTTTTTCAGGACAGTGAAAAGAGTATTTGTACAATAAAGTTTCGATTCCTACTTGTTAGATTTTTTTTAATAAAAAAAAGTGTATAAAATTAGAAAAGTATTTGTTTTTTATTACTATTGGTTTTTCACGCGTACCCAAACTCAAAAGAAACAGCTGATTTAAAATGATAATCAACTAACAATGTCAAAGGTGTGTGCATTTATTTGTATTCCTTGGCTAAAATGATTTAAGACCAATAGCAGTATTGCTATCTTCTTTTACTTCAGTATGTAAAAATGAACCATGAAAATAAAGTCCTGTACACAAGACTAATGTGTGCTTCCAAATCTGAAAAAGAATAACAAGGACAGAATAAATCTTTCCCACAGAATTTTCAAGTCCCAACCAATAAGTATCCAGCCCCTTCCCCTGAAAATACTAAAAAGACTTCGAAAATATAGGATTATCTTGAAATAGGTTGCACATCCTCTTCACTCCTCCTCCAGAAATAATCATGTGGAATCATCCCTTTGAAGTTTATTGCATGCAATTTTCTGAGATTCTATGTCATAACTGCAAACAGGGGACAGGGTGGTAGGCAATAACACCCATCCCCCAAAATTGGTCAGATGGACTTTTCAAGAAAGGATTGGAAACAGCAGGCTAAAAATGCAATTGTTCCTATTTTGACCTCCCCCCCCCCCACTCTATTGAAAGGTTGGACCTGATTGCACTTATTCTCTATACAACGTCTAGTGTTTTGGTCTAGTAATGATTATCCACTATTTAGTGTCACAAACAGATTACTCTTCAATTTTCAACTTAAAATTCATTAGCATGCTAATTTATGAGCCAACTCCAAAGCAAAGCAACAATAAGTCAATTATACTGATACAATGTTCCATAGTTATTTAAGTTAAGTTGCTTTGAGACCACAAACTTGTTCTTAGATTCCTGTCTTTAAGATTTAATGATTAAAATATTATCAATATATGTTAATTGTAATACTGGATCAACTGCTTATGTTTTGCAACTAAAAAACTTGTACTAGTTGTGGCAATAAACCCTATAAATATTATTAAAAGTCAGATACCATCAATAATAGCTGAAAATACCATCAGGAATTTGCTTTATATGTGCAAATTTGCTTTGCTCCTGTTCTTAATAATATATTAGAATTTCCCCTAGTGTCTTTAACTGGGCATATTTCAGATTTTGCAAATTAAAGGTCTACCATATGTGTGTAACACCTGCTTCCATGAACTTTTCCAGTGTAAAAGAGCTTGATAAAAAAAGAAATACATTTTAGCCCAAACTATTCAATTCATGCACACCAATCATAGTGCTCCTTTAAATAAAAAATTCCAAATAGAAAATCTTTCAAAGGTCTACTTGAAGGCACTTATGATTATGCCCTATTTAAAACAACCACAATAAAATACAAAATATCCATAAATAATGGGGCCCAAAAGGTAAAACCAAGTAATAAAAAAAAGAATAGCAGCATTTCATTTCCTAATCTATACTCTTTCCAAATGTAATATTTGGTATTCAGGCAATGCACAACACCCTCCCCCCCCCCCTAATGGTCCCAGATATAGCCCAAAATAATATATGGTTAAGGTTAGGAGTAGCAGCTCTCCAGAAGAGAGAGACAATTTTAGATTGTTAATTTTTTGTTAAATTTTACAGTTTTGTTTGTGTTTTCTGGCAATTCATCCTTAGCCCGCCCCCCCCCTCCTTCTATAGTCTTAGGCTACCAATAAAAGGAACATAAAATTGTACCACTTGATTCCTTATTTTATACTCCTTTCCAATATAACAGCCATTACCTGACCAATGCACTACCCCCCCCACCTAATGGAAACATATAAAGCCCTAATAATATGTTCATTCCTTGTTCTTTATATCAATTAATCTGTTGTAGAACCAGCTACAATTATTGGACTCAGAGTTTCCAAATGGTTATGATTTGAATATTGGACAACAAAATACTATATTAAATGAATTAAAAACTTGAAAAATAATGGAAGTAAGCATGAGAATCTGATTAATACAAATATGCTGCAAATCATAAAGTAAGAATTTCACTGTTTTTAAGTTAGTTTTTATATAACCTAAGGATATATGAGATCATTGGGGGATGGGGTGGGGATGAATTGTCAAATATATGGAAAAAATCACAAAATCCTTAGATTGGTCCAAGCTGAAACTTAAGGCGGGGGTGAGTAGTATATGCAGGGATGGGGTATAAGGTGAGACATGGTACTATCTGCCATCTAGCATTCTTTAAAAAATCCAATAAAGCCACCTAGAATAGTTCATTCAATGGTTGACATGACAGTTCTATCATTTGGTAAGTTGCTATTTTTGTTTTTGAGAAAATCGACTTCAAAGTTTCAGCTATACCCCCCAAAAAATATTTGGGCAATAGTTTTTTGTGCTTTATTCTGTAATGGTTTGCAAAAAATCGTGTGTGTAAGATAGCAAACATAAGCAAAAACATCAGGCCATGTTATGTGACCATCTTGTGGAAAAACATGCAACAGTAAAAAAAATTGGACACAGTTTGCAAGTAGAGGTTGCATGGTATAGCCTGGGACAAGGACAGGTGATATGTAGTGGGACATGATATACCACATGTTGGAACCTTCTGTTCTTGTTTTTTAAGATAAATGTCCTTTGTTTTTCTCTTTTTTGGTTTGTAATTATTCCCTTTCCTCTTTGTGGTAATTTTAATTTTCTCTTAATAGTGGTAACACCATTTTCTTTTATTGTGTAGGCAGTTAAAGTCACAAATTGTAACTGTGTAGTTCTATGGGTGAGCCAATTTTTGTTGAAATTAACAGGGAGAGAAAAGGGTAATAAAGTTGATTCATTTGAGTTGATGTTGCAACCAGTGAGGGCTTGGATTGGCTGGAAATAGCATGTTTATGGATAGACCCCCCCCACAGCCCATAGGCGGCTTGGCCGTTCTAGGGGCAGGGTTTTTTAATTATCTTCAGTTCTTATATTGAGTTCAGAGAATACAGTAAGAGTTCTTTTTTCTCTCTCTCATTTGCATGTATTTTCCCTTCATATGCCAATAGAACAAGGCTATGGACAACTGGATGATGTCTAACCCAGGAAGACTGTGACAATATACAAGATTGCATATCTTGCTGGCCAAAGCCTCCCCATATTTTTCACACCAAACACCATAATGAGGGGCTTCGAAAAGGCAGGGATATGGCCCTAGAACCCAGACATCTTTACAGAAAAGAGTTTTTACTAACCTCTGCTGTAACTGACAGACCTGCACCTGATGCTTTGGATTCAGTTGAACCTGGAAACAACCTGGCCAAAACCCTAAGTACAAGTGGGCCTGATCAATCCTCTACACCCATTTCAGTTACTGTGACACCAGAACAAGTTTGGCCATATCCTAAAGCCAAGCCACATGTGCTGAGTGGCAGAGGGAGGAAGAAAGGCTCTACAAAGATTCTTACTGACACTCCTGTGAAAGGACAGATTGAAGATCAAGAAGCCAAAAGAAAAGATAAGAAAGCACAGGGTGGCAGGACTAGAGGAAAAGTTGGGACTGTTGGAAGAGCTGGAAAAGCAAAAAAAGACCAGACAAATAAAAACCTGTTTTTGGATTCAGAAGGAAGCAATGATGAAAAAATGATTCTCGATTGTGACTCAAAGATTTTGTTAAATTTGTTAACAAAGGAGAGTATTTTCCTAGGTCTGTCCAAGAGAAAAATAAGAACAGTGTCAGAGTGAGTGTCATGTCCATGGCTGGTCAAGGAAAGTGGAAGTGGCCAGATCAAGAAGACTCAATATTTTATCCAAGGGCAGACGTTTTGAAAAAGTTGTCACCTCCTACCCCAGCACCCAGTACAGCTTCCAGAGCAGCATCATACTTCATGTTTGCTGACTGGTTGTCTAGTCTTGTGCCTAAGATATTTTTACTTTTGAAGTCAAATTTTTAATGCAGTTTTATATGATGAATAGTTGAAGTTTTCTACCAATAGGCCTACATGAATCTCTTTACTATGTCCCAGAGTATACTACCTTGTGTCCCAAGATATACCACCCCTAGTAAATAGTGGGACAAATGGTATTAGCAGGGACATCCCCTTTTTTTCTAGCTATACAAGAAAATCTGGAAAAATCACAGTTTATGCAGGAGTTCTGGGGCTTTCATTTCAGCCATAAACCATTTTCCTATTCCAATGTTAACCATTTCCTATTCCAATGCATTTTGGAGGTTTTCCAAAATCTGTCCCTTCATATACCACTCCCCTAAACCATAAAAATAGGCATTTAATTAGCAATCTAAAAATGTCTCTCTTTTAGTTCTTTCATGTTTCCTTCTTGAGTGCTGATATTCTTAAACTTTACCAGATACATATCTTCATTATTTTTCATTCGTTGATGCATCATATTTCTTTGTTAATGGGAAATTATAGTCTTGACCTGTCAAAAGCATTATCTGATAGCAAAGAATTGGGGTCAGTCGGATAAATATTATATTCAAAAAGGTGGATAACAATGAAAAGAAACATGAAAATCTGACTAATAGAAATGAGCTGTATATTATGGTAAATTTCTGGATTAATTCACAAGAGATAGCTAAGAAATTGACATACATTTAGAATCATAATTTCATTGTTAATCCACATATAACACTCATTTGCATCACAAGTGAACTTTACCAACACCCCAGTAATATCAAATGTCAAATCAAATGAAATTATAGTATTGAAAATGACCTAAAAACATAGATGAAAATGGAGAAAGGAATAAGGGGAAATGATTAATTGATACTTGCAGCATATTATAAAGTAAGAATTTCATCATTCTTTAGTGTTTTTTTATATAGCCTAACCTACAGCTATATATGGGCCCACTAAAGCAGAGGGGCTAAGGTTGAACTGTCATAAATGTGACTTTAGCCATAAGAAAGACCATAATATTAGTAATACAAAAATGTCTCTCTTTTTATTTTAGTATGTCTCCTTCTGGAGAGTCCCTACTCTACATGTTTACCTTAATATGGGTAAAATTCTAATTTAACTACTTTTTCTTATCTTTGAAAACGGTTAGGTTAGGAAAATGAAACTTTCAGTGATGAATACAGGGCCAAAAACACACTCTGGGAAGGTGTTGTCAAGCTTCTATGTTAACTCTCTTCTGATTTCTAAGTCTTAAAAATTTGCTTAATTGGCCTATTAAAATTTTGACAAAACAATATTTTACCTCAATTTTAAGTTATCACTTTCTTTTTCTCTGGTTTTAGTTCTGAAAATGCAATTCTTATTATTTAAGAGGAATTTTAAGCTGTATTCCTGTTTTTTCTTTCAAAATTTAGTGAATGTATTTGCAGATCTTTAAAACCTCATAGATTAGAATTGAGCAAAGTTGTGAAGATGAAAACAGTTTTGGGTACATTTCTAGTGGGTCATATAATTTAGCTAAGATAAAAGTGATAATAGCACTAAATTTTGTGATTCTGAACTCTGCTATCAACAATTCAGGCTATATATTTGCACATTAGGAGGGTTGTGGCAAAGTTTATGCTAAATTTGCAGTGGGCCATATAATTTAGCTAGGATGAAAGTGATAACATCATTTGATGCTTTTTTATGCTCTTTCTTAAGGGGACCTTTGGGTCCCCTTTAAGGGCTCAAGATGCAATTAGCCCCAGAAACAATTATTGAATTATGAGAGCATAAAAAAAGGGGTATAAATGTATGACCATGCCAGGTCATGAGGAGACATGATAAGAAAACAATTTTTATTTCATAATATGCAAAATAATCCAAGTTAACATATTTTCCAGGTGGTGCACCTTTGTCTTCACTATTTTCACTGTTGTACATTTTTTTTTTTAACAAAATTGTGAAAAATAAAGAAATTTGACTGCTTTATCTGTATTCAAATATTTTATACATCAAAGTTAAATACCATCACTGCCATCTACCAAAAGTTTATTTCTGATCCAAATGAGAGGTAAGTTCAAACTTTAACCCCCCCCCCCTCCTAATGTGCAAATATATACCCTGAATTGGTATATATAGGGGTGGGGTAAAATTCATTTGCAACAAAAGTGATTATTACATTTGTAAAGAGCATAAAAAAAGCATCAAGTGGTATGCTCACTTTATTCATAAGTCAATAGTATGAACTGCAAATCTTTACCATTTGTTTTATAAACAATTTTGGTAAAATTCCTTGGAAAGGGGATAGGTTAGGAAAATGAAACATTCAGGGATGGGTCTACAGACTAAAGTATGTCCTAGGAAGGTATTTTGAAGTATCTACCTCCACTCCTTCTCCCTCTAGAGGGCAGTGACCTTTGATGACCTTTTAAAATCTTTGTGTTATTGAAGGGAAACCTTGCAAAACAGACCTTCTGTTTAGATGAAGTACAACAAAACTGGATAAATTTCTAGTGGGTCATATAATTTAGCTAACAGAAAAGTGAAAGGGTCATTTGATGCCTTTTTTGGTATAAATGTATGACCAAACCAAGTCATAAGGAAACATGTTAAAAAACAATTCTTACCTCATTATATGCAAAATTATCCTAGTTAACATATTTTCCAGGAGGAGCACCTATATCCTCACTATTTTCCTTGTTTCTCCAATTTTTCAATCACATTTTTCAATATTTTGTCTTTCTCAGGTCTTGAAAATTGTTGGTAAAATTCTACTTTAGCTGTTTTTGGCTATCTTGGAAAGGGGTTAGGTTAGGAAAATGAAACTTTCAGGGATGGGTCTATAGGCTAAAGTATGTCCTGGGAAGGTATTTTGAAGTACCTACCTCCACTCCTTTTCTCTCAAGAGGGTTGTGAAATTTGCCTATATGACAGGTTGGTAAATTTTTACCAAATTATATTATTGACTTACAAATAAAGTGAATTTATGTGAAGTTCACTCGATGCCTTTTTTTATGCTCTTTCCAGATATAATAATCATTTTTGCGAATCATTTTTGTGTGGGAAAGGAAATTTACCCACACCCCTATATACCAATTAAGGGTATATATGTGGACAGTAGGGGGTGGTTGGAAATCTTAAACTCAACACCCATTAGCAACAGAAATAAAATTTACCCACCCCCTCTATATGCAAATAAATACCATGAATTGGTATATATAGGGGGGGGGGTAAAATTCATTTCTGACAAACATGATTATTATATTTAGAAAGAGCATAAAAAAAAGGCATAAAGTGGTATATTCACTTTATTCTTAAGTCAATAATATGATTTGGTAAAAATTTACTGACAGGTAATACTATATCTTCTGAGCCAGATTTCCTTTTTCCATTGAAGAAAAATGAGAACTGACTATTATTTACAAAATTTTTAATTGTCCTTTGAGACAAAATAAGGTATTCTAATAGAATAGTAAGTTGAAAGAGGTCTCTGGGATTTCTTTTTAAAATTTGGTAAGATTTAGACAACCATTATTGCTAAACTGTAAATTCATGACCTATTGACCTTAAACATAGCGGGGTAACACACTTGTTGCCAATAGATAAAGCTAATTTACTGAATGTCCAGTTTGCCTCCGCTTTCACCACCCAGTCTTGTCCAACCATCCCTGCAGCAACATCACATTCTGTATCTACCCCAATGCCTAGCATGTTAGTGCTAGGCATTGGGGTAGATACAGAATGTGTAGCCTCAATAAACTTGATGTTAACAAGTCCAAAGGACCTGATGGGTTACACCCAAGGCTTCTTCAAGAGTGTAGAAATGTCCTTGCTTCTCCTCTGTGCAGACTCTTCCAGCTGTCCCTGAAAAACAGAGAGCTACCTACAGATTGGAAAACGTTATATGTCATGCCAATCCACAAAAAAGGCCCCAAGGATTGTGTTGAAAATTACCACCCATCAGCATCACTTCTGTGGTTGTAAAGGTGCTCACGAGATTTGTAAATAGAGCTCTCATTCAGCACTTTGAAGCTAACAACATACTAACTCCTTCTCAACATGGCTTCAGATCTGGTAGATCCATGGACACTAACCTAATACAGACATATGAGTATGTAACATCACTGCTGGATCAAGGATTTCCTGTTGATATGGTGCTCCTGGACCTCTCAAAAGCTTTCAACAGGGTATTTCATGAATTCCTGATCGCCAAACTGAAGGCAGCAGCTGTTGATGGTGTTACTGTGCAGTGGATACAGAGTTTCCTATCAGAAAGAACACAAGCCGTCAGGGTCTATGATTCTCAAGGTGTTCCTCATTTATTGTCATCCATAACTGTGTTAAGTGGCATCCCCCAGGGGACCATCCTTGGACCGAGTCTCTTCAATTTTTATATTAATGATGCACCAAACCTTCTCTCAAACCTCCTCACACTTTATACTGATGACTCAAAACTTGTTGGCAAAGCTGCTATACCATCTGATCTCCAATCTATACAAACGGACCTTGATATTCTTGGAAGCTGGGCTGATAAATGGCTCCTCTCCTTTAATGCTGAAAAATGCCATGTCATTCATTTGGCAAGCATAATCCACATCAGCAGTACCATCTCCAAGGTAACCCCCTCTCTGCAATTACTGAAGAAACAGATCTTGGAGTCATTGTTGATCATTGGCTGAGTTTCAGTACCCATGCAAAATCTGTATCTTCTTCTGCCTTCCAATCCCTTGGACTTATTAAAAGAACTATCTCTAGCCGGCTGCCTAAAGTATCTATGAAGCTCTACAAGGCACTGGTTTGTCCACACCTTGAGATTGGAATGTCCCTGGCGTCCCCCTATTTTAAGAAGGACAGGGAAATACTAGAAAAAGTACAGAGAAGAGCAACTAAGATGGTTAATGGCCTCAAACAAGTGCCATACAAAGAGTGTTTGTGTCATCTGAAGCTCCCTACTCTCACATACTGGAGGAAGCAAGGCGACATGATTCTAACCCACAAAGTCATTTCAAAAAATACTCTTCCTGGTCTCCTTGCTCCCCCAGAATGCCTTGTGACATGAGGAAATTCAATGAAAATTTTCAAGAAGCACTCTTCTATCTGAGAGAGAAGCCATTTCTTCAGCCAACGAATAACCAACTTGTGGAATCAGCTCTCTGAAGATACTGTGTCTTCAGACTTGACAATTGCCTTCAAGCAAAGACTTGACAAAGATTGGCAACAGCAGGAGTTCCTCTACACCTGGGAAGCTGCTGAGTCTACAACCCGAATGTAGCAAGCAAATCACAACAAACAAAAACCATTAGATGTCATCACGGAGCATTACAAGGATGGAAAATCCTTAAATTCACTCCATGCTGTGATTTAAGGTAATTGGAATTTTGACAAAACAACGTTTTACCTTAATTTTCAGTTATTAGTTTCTTTTTCTCTTGCTTTAGTTCTGAAAATGCAATTCCTGTTATTTGGGTAGAATTTTAAGCCATATAATTTTTTTTCAAAGTTTAGGAAATGTATTTGCATATCTTTAAAACCTTATAAATTGGGATTGAGCAAAGTTGTGAAGCTGAAAACAATTTTGGGTAAATTTTTACCAAATCATATTATTGACTTACGAATAAAGTGAATATATCACTTGATGCCTTTTTGTATGCTCTTTCCGAATATAATAATCATGTTTGTCGGAAATGAATTTTATCCCCACCCCTATATATATAAATTCAGGGTATATGTTTGCACATTAGGGGGGTGGGCAAATTTTATTTCTGATGCAAATGGGAGGTAAGTTTGAACTTTACCCCCATCCCCCTAATGTGCAAATATACACCCTGAATTGGTATATAGGGGTGGGGGTAAAATTCATTTCCAACAAAAATGATTGGTAAATTTTTACCAAATCATATTATTGACTTACAAATAAAGTGAATATACCACTCAGTGCCTTTTTTATGCTCTTTCTAAATATAATAATCATTTTTGTTGGAAATGAATTTTACCCTAACCCCTATATACCAATTCAGGGTATATATTTGCACATTAGGGGGGTGGGGGTAGAGTTTAAGCTTACCTCCCATTTACATCAGAAAAAAAATTTGCCCCAACCCCCACCCCCTAATGTGCAAATATATTCCCTGAATTTGAATATATTGGAGGGTTGGGGGGGGGGGGGGGGTAAAATTAATTTCCAATAAAAATGATTATTATATTTGGAGAGCATAAAAAAAGGCATCAAGTGGTATATTTACTTTATTTGTAAGTCAATAATATGATTTGGTATCTAATTTTATTGTAGCCTACTTAATTTAAGCAGAAGATCTATTTTGAAAGGTTTCACTTTTATAACACACAGATTTTTAAAGGTCATCAAAGGTCAGGACCCTCGGTAAAGTTCTACAAAATCATATTATTGAGTTAGGAATAAAGTGAATACACCATTCGATGCCTTTTTTTATACTGATTATCAATATAATAAGCAGTTCTATCGTAAATTAGCTTCAGCCCCCCCCCCCTAACTCGGCAACTTCAGAGGTAGGTTAGGTTGGTTTCGGTATAGCCTATATAGGAGGGGGGGGGGCTGAAATTTATTTTTAATAGAAATGCTTATTATATTTATAATCAGCATAAAAAAAGGTATTCGAATTAGGGGTAAGACACCCAGTAGTCGGCCACCTGCCTATTCTCGGACGGAATGTAACTAACAGGGAACCTAGCTCTAGGCTAATGTGGTCACTTAGTGGTACTAAACTTAGTGGTCACTAAACTGGTCACTTAGCAGACTATTTTAATTTTAGACAAAGAAAGCAACAAGTTGAAATTGTTGCTTAGATATATGGATATCTAAGTGACCAGGGAAACCAGCTTTGTCTTTGTATAAAAACTTTCTAAGCATATTAGCCTAGAGCTAGGTTCCCTGTTAGTTACATTCTGTCCGAGAATAGGCAGGTGGCCGACTACTGGGTGTCTTACCCTATTCACTTTAGTCATAGCCTGACTCAATAATATGATTTCATAGAACTTTACCGGACCCTCTAGAGGAAGAAGGGGTGGAGACAGGTACTTCAAAATACTTCCCATGACATACTTTAGCCTGTAGACCATCCCTGAAAGTTCTATTTTCCTAACCAAACACCTTTCCAAGATAGCCAAAAGTATCTAAAGTAGAATTTTACCCAAGATAGCAAAAGTAGCTCAACTAGAATTATAACTTAATATGCATTGAGAGGTGTGGGCTAGGCCTATTCACCACTGCTGCCATTCCTAGGCTACCTAACTGTAGGCCTATAAAAAAATAAGAAATAAAAACTCACAATTCAATGTGACATGGCAATCAGCCGTAGAACACAGCTTTCATATATAACAAAAGTCAATGGACTTGGTATTTAGTCCTATTTTGTGAATCAGGCCTTGGTTCCCATATCCTAATGACTTCACCTCAGATTATTAAGGCTGAACTACATATACGCTTTCAACCAATATATAACTTATCTGATATTAGAAAAAGTTACCTTAGAATCACAGATCATCCTTTTTTAATCCAATTCATTTAGTAAATATTCAGAAGAAATCACAAATACTCACTCCCCTTTTCCTGCTAAACTTGGCAAAAATCAAGATGGCTTCTACAGGCTACGTTTCGTGTTAAAAGTATGTAGCCATAGATGAAAATCAACCAGATCAAGGACGAAGCCTACTTAAGAGGGCTTCATTCGCGATTAACGGGAAGTTATTTAAAAAAAATTGGAGGTGTTTCATTTAGGGTGTTCTTTCTCAAGTTGAAGATAGGGAAAGTTTTCTTTCCCGGTGGAATTGATTCCAATCACAAAAAGTGAGCAGTTATGTATGAAAGCACATTTGGATTACTAGTTTACAGATTTTATTCACAGATACCTACAAACTCAAAATAGAAACTTGAGGGATCCATAAGCATGTAGCAAATCATAGCAATCAATAGCTTACAATAGCAACAAATTCAAATTCAAATCATAAGTTGACTATTAATGGTGCTGAAAACCATGGAGATTAGTTAATGACTCACCTGACAAGTACGCAAAATATATTCGGCCATGAGAGGTCGACCATGAATGCTCGACCACTATTTAATTGTGTTTGCAATCCCAAAATTTATTCAGATGTCAATTTCGATGTCACTTAGGGACTCTTATTGAAACAAAACTTAACATATCTGTAATAAGTAAATCTTGATTTTATCGACATCCCTTCCGAAGATAGACTGACCTTAACAGCGGGCTAAATATCATACAGTCAGCACAATGTGAAATAAATGGAAGTAAGCGATTTCCTAGATTACTGTCCCATATTTGGCACAACAGTTCCCCAAGTATATTTAAAGGCGTTAGTTGTTTGCTTCACAATGATTTACCTGGTTTTAGTAATCTTTTCTGAATTATTATACCAAAAAAATTCAAATCCGACACTAAAATATATTAAAAGTGACACTGTCACTTCTAACCACGTTGAACGTTAAAAAACTCGCACATATGGATACTGATGGAAATTAAAATAAATTGAAAACTACTTTTCCGTTGGCTCAGGGGCCCTTGTAAGTCCACGTCTTATAAGCTGAGAATAAGAGCATGGTTTTCACAGTTTATGTAAAACCAAATGGTACTTAAGTAAAACGGATCGTAAGGTGTGGTACAGATTTCCAGAGATTCCTTGTGATGATATGAAAGGACTAAGAGCGCTGCTTTGCCTCATGCTTATTCTGGTTCTGGATTAATTCCAGAAAGCCTAATATCTATCTCGGAAAAATGTCTAAATTTTGATGAGGCTGCAGGATACACTAACAGGTGTTGTAAGAACTATATTCATTAAAGTATTTCTCTTTCTTTGCAATATATGTTGTGGCTCCCTTTAGGAAAATGTCAGGCACAAAGACTTTGGCAATGCACATCTGGAAAAGAAGTTGTAGATGGAAAAAGGAACATTTCAGAAAGTGTTTTGATGAGAGGCAGTCTGCACCTGCCCCAGTATTTACTTTGCACAAATCTTTCCTTATGGGAATTCTAACCCGTTTCAATGATATGGCAGCAATAATATAAATATACTCGGGAAGTAAAGGATACATAGATATCAAGATCACATTGCAATTATTACAATATGGCAATGAAATAACAAACTTCCATATTTTTACTAACATTGGGGGCTCTGACAGTAGATGGAGTGAAGAACCAAGAAATAAGTTACATTTGTCAAGATTTTGGAATTTTTCTAAGAACAAAATCTTGCCGAAGCTTTCTTCCACATTTTCTGGTCGGGCATGGTCATAAATGGGCGTTGGATTGCTCAGTCAGCTGCTGTCTTTAAACGTTTGAGATTAGATAAGATAAGTTTTTTGCTGAAAAACGGCTATTGCAAGCCCAAATGGGCCGAATTCGCATTTTAGCGTCGATAGAACGAAAAAAGAACCAAAAACAAACAAACAAACAACAACAACAGAAGATTATAAAAGGGTCAATGTCAGATACGTAAAAATGTTAAAACAAAAACAAACCAAAATCATAAAATTAGAAGGTCAATGCCAAATCAGTAAAAATGTCATAAAAAATTAAAACCCGTAAAATTAAAAAGGGGATAAAAATTTAAAACAAAAAACGTATGTTAGTTATGTGACTAAAAAAATATAAACCTCCAAATTTGGAAAATGAACATTAAAATTAAAAATTACGAGGTAAAAAGGGAGTGAGGGGGGGGGGGGAGGCTGCGAAGAATCACTGATTGAAAATGTCAACTATGTAAGGGATGAAAGTTCTTCTATATCTTTCAGTGCAAACTCTTATTGGTGCAAGATGGAGAATTTTTTTTGAAACAGAACGCGTGAGGTGGTGTCGAAGGGGTGAATATTGACCAGGGAAAAGGGTGGCTATTTGAGGATTACGAAGGGCATTGTTGGTGAAACGCAAGGAAATATTTGCTCTCCTTTCCTTAGGGGTGACAGGATTAGCTCTCCGAAGAAGGGAAATATAAGGTAAATTACCATCATTGAAGATAATTCTTAGGCACCTTTTTTGGATTGCCTCTATTCTGTCCGACAATTCGATGGAGATGCCAGGATGCCAAACAGGGCAGGCGTACTCGAGGGTTGGGTGTACAATTGAGAGGAAAATCCTCTGAAAATGGGATTTAGGGCATTTAAGTTTTTTAAGGAGTTTAAGGAGGGAAATGCGGCATGTGCACGGTTTAAGATGTCAATAATATGGCAATCCCATTTTAGGTCGCTTGAGATAGTAACACCCAGTAATTTCATAGTGGTAACAGAAATTTCAGGGGAGGTTGGACAAGAGAAAGATGGAAGAGATTTAAGAAAATCAATAGTAAGAACAGTTGACTTTAAAGGGTTGACTTTTGTATCATTAGTAACAGCTTCGGCTGATATCGATTCCAATCATTAATTAAATAAGGGTCAACATGAAAGTCATTAGATAATTTTTCAACCAGTGCATTGTGGTTAATTAAATCAAAAGCTTTTTGCAAGTCAACAGCGATAACATTGAGCCAGGTATTTGGTTTTTCCAGTGTGTTACATATTGTGTCCACAAGGTGAACAAGATAGTGGGTGGTAGATGTAGAACGTAGATTTCCGAATTGTCATTTGTCAACATTTGGGATTATCTTTACTTTCAACCACTCAGGTAAAAAGCTTTCATATAACTTAGAAAAAACTGGAGTAAGAGTAATGGGACGGACACCATCAAAATATTGCTTGTTATCTTTTGTTTTTACTGGAGCAATAAAACCTAATTTCCAGCAAATCCAAGATCCAAATTTGAAAAGGCCATCATTGTAAATTGGGTGATAAGTGAACTCAGTAACAGAAAACCTTTGTGCAGTGTTTTGATTTGGGGAATAATAGAAGCAGCAAAACGCAATCAAATTAAAGAGGCGAGGTAAAAATTTTGGTCTTACACTTACCCAAATGTTTTCATCATAATCTGAAATGTTGGGAGCATGAATTAATTTAGGAAAGAAATAGCTATTTACAAATAATAGCTCTCCACCTCCCTTTTTACCTAGGAGTGATCATGAGGACGAAGTTCCATGAATTGGCAGTGGTTATTAATTTTCAATAAATCAGGGTTCTGTGCTTGGACCCCAGTTGCGGCAATTACATCAATTTTGTGTGCTTGACAGAGGGCCTCTAGTTCGATCAATTTGTCAAAATTCAGGCTTTGGGCGTTCGTAACAAGGAGCTTTGAGAAAGTAAAACGGTTACTAAGGCGAGCAATTTCTTGTGTGTTAATTGATGGAGCCATTAGGGAATGAGAGGAACGTGGATCTGGTGGAGGAGAGTCATCTTTTTCGGGATGAAGACTGGGATCCGTTTGGGAAGCAGGATTAAAAGGCGGGATTGGACCGAGAAGAAAAGGAGGACTTCGGACAAATTATGGAGATATTATTAACTTAGTATGGAACTACGGTGGGATGGAGATATTCTGCTAAACCGCTGTTATCTGGTGATTGCCATGGCGGGAATGGTGATTCACGTCTGTCAAGGAGTCGTTGGTTTGTGGCAGAGAGGGGAGGGAAAAGGACCATATTCAGAAAGCGGAGAGAGAATAAGTCTTCTGAGGGAGAGGGGAAGTAGCAAAGGGATGTTTTTTGGCAAGGTAGGAGAAGGAGGGACGGTTACTGACATTTCTAAGAGGCTGGGTATAATATTGGAACGAGGATATTTCTTGTTCAAGCGTACGGGACGGGAGCTGATTAAAAGAAGAGGGGGAGTAAGTAATCGGTAAGGGTTTGTTAATTGTTGAGCTGTGTTTGACAAACTTTGGTGGGAGATTTTTGCTTAGGTGCGGTGTGCTAATAAAGGACGGCCAAAGGGGGAGGAGTGGCTCTTACAATTTATATATTTTACAGATTGGTGCAGTTTTCTTCCTGGAGGTAGATAAAAAGAAAGAGGAACCTTAACGTGAGCTTTAGTGTAACCAAAACAGCGGCCACTGGAAAATACGGTAAAAATATTAACATGCTTAAAATTGCCCTCAAGCATACTACATTTACATAATAGGTAGAATTTACGTAAATGTAACAAATTGCAATGACTAGCTCTACAATTACCACTTAAGAATTGCTTACAAATGTTTCAGGAAATATCATTTTCGGCCAGGTCAGGATTTGTACGGTGCTTTCGTTTCTCGAGGCTGCGAGCAGCTGTTATAGCTTTATGATTATGCGAACAACTTTCGCCAAGTTTGTAATTTCCATGCTTGAAAAACTTGCAATTTTTTCTAGCATTACTATCACAATTATTTTTTTTGTAGGAGCTTGCTTGAAGCACGATTGTGTCTAAAAGCACAGTCATCTCTTATATTACGAGAGCCAGTCAAAACCATATTTCTGCATTTACGTATCATAGGCAGCAAGCTTGCACTGCCTAAGTAAAGAACGATATGGGCACAATGTGTTTTTTTTTTCTTCAGCCGGGCACTTTGAATCGAAGGAGTTGCCGTAGAAACTTCGAAAAGGGCTCATTCGATTGGAAATTGGAGTGGCTAGTGCCCTTTTTAATAGTCGAAAGTGATTGGAGGGCAACTAGCCCCCCCCCCCACGCCCATCATTCCCCCAAACACATCCAATCAAAATTTGAGATAGCCATTTTGTTCAGCATTGTTTATTTCCAGATAAAAAATATCTTTTTGAGGAGGACACTCCCCCACAACCCTCGGGGCAAGGGTCTTAAGTTATGCTCTGACGGCATATAAGAACGATGTTGGCACAATGTATCCTTTATTATTTTTTGCCTTTGAAGCAGGGCACTTCATATGGAAGGGGTCGTCGTAGACTTCAAAAGGGGCGCCTTCGATTATAAATCAAGAGTCCTAGGGCTCTTTTTAACAGTCGAAAGGGATTGGAGGGCAACTAGCCCGCCCACGCCCATCATTTCTTCAAACACATCCAATCAAAAATTTGAGATGGTATTTTGTTCAGCGTAGTTGATTTCCAGATAGAAATATATTTTTAAGGAGGAAACTCTCCCACAACCCTCGGGGCAACGGTTTTAAGTTATGCCCGGGGGCACATAAGGTTTTTATATAAGGCGTTGTCGTAGAAACTTCAAAACAGGCTCATTCGATTGGAAATTTAATGGGCTAGTGCCCTTTTTAATAGTCGAAATTGATTGGAGGTCAATTGGCCCCCCCCCCCCGCCCATCATTCCCCCAAACACAGCCAATCAAAATTTTTAGATAGCCATTTTGTTCAGCGTAGTTGATTTCCTAAAAGAAAATGTATTTTTCAGGAGCACACTCCTCAACAACCCTCAGGGCAAGGGTTTTAAGTTATGTCCTGGGGTATATAAGGTTTTTATAGAAGGCGTTGTCACAAAAACTTCAAAAGGGACTTATTTGATTGGAAATTCGAAGGGCTAGTGCCCTTTTTAATAGTCGAAAGTGATCAGAGGGCAACTAGCCCCCCCTCTGCGCCCATTATTCCCCCAAACACATCCAATCAAAATTTTGAGATAGCCATTTTGTTCAGCCTAGTTGAGATCCAGATAGAAAATATTTTTTTGAGGAGGACACTCCCCCACGACCCTCAGGGCAAGGGTTTTAAGTTATGCCCGGGGGGGCATTTAAGGTTTTTATAGAAGGCGTTATTGTATAAAAAAAGGCTTATTTGATTGGAAATTCAAAAGTCTAGTGCCCTTTTTAATAGTCAAAAGTGATTGGAGGGCAACTAGCCCCCCCCCCCAAACACATCCAATCAAAATTTTGAGATAGCCATTTTGTTCAGCGTAGTTGATTTCCAGATAGAAAATATGTTTTTGAGGAGGACACTCCCCCACAACCCTCAGGGCAGAGGCTTTAAGTTATGCCCTAGGGGCATATAAGGTTTTTATAGAAGGCGTTGTCGTAGAAACTTCAAAACATGCTCATGATTGGAAATTCAAAGGGCTACTTTACTTTTTAATAGTCAAAAGTGATTGGAGGGCACCTAGCCCCCCCCCCACGCCTATCATTCCCCATAACACATCCAATCGAAATTTTGAGACAGCCATTTTGTTCAGCGTATGCAGTTAATTTCCAGATAGAAAATATTGTTTTGAGGAGGACACTACCCCGCAACCCTCAGGGCAAAAGTTTTAAGTTATGGCTTGGGGGTATATAAATATTTTTATAGAAGGTGTTGTCGTAGAAACTTCAAAACAGGCTCATTCGATTGGAAATTCAAAGAACTAGTGCCCTTTTTAATAGTCGAAAGTGATTGGAGGGCAACTAGCCCCCCCCCCCCGCCCATCATTCCCCCAAACACATCCAATAAACGTTTTTAGATAGCCATTTTGTTCAGCGTAGTTGATTTCCAGATAGAAAATATGTTTTTGAGGAGGATACTCTGCCCCCGCCCTCAGGGCAAGGGTTTTAAGTTATGCCCTGGGGGCATATAACGTTTTTACAGAAGGTTTTGTTGTAGAAACTTCAGAAAAGGGCTCATTCGATTTGAAATTCAAAGGGCTAGTACCCTTTTTAATAGTTGAAAGTGATTAGTGATATTTTTTGTTGTTGTTTAGACCAGGGCACTTCGTATCGAAGTTGTCATGGGAACTTCGAAAGGGGCTCATTCGATTGAAAATAGAAAGGGCTGATGCCCTTTTTAGTAGTCGACAGTGATTGGAGGGCAACTAATCCCCCTTCACTCCCACCCTCCCACGCCCACCCTCTCATTTGCCCATTATGTTTAAAAACTAAAGGTTGCCTTAAGATTAAATCAAAATGCACTGTGATAATGCTAATTCCCAATAAGGCATCTCAGCAGTATCCCAAGAACAACTGAAGGTATTATGTTCAAACTTTCAGGGCTACTTCTGCTCTTAAAATTTAACCAAATCAAAATAGCTTAAGTGTATCCAAGCTATCAAAGAAAGTTAACTAATTTTTTTGCGAATGGTTTCACATTTTCCATTTCAGGTCAACTAGAGGAGGTATAAAACTAAATTAAACAGTACTATTTATGGCCAGATTATTAAAAGGGTGTATGTTGTTAAAAATTGCTGAAAATTTGTCTCCAGCATACAAATAGCAGGCCAAACTATAAAGTCTTAAAAAGTGAAAAGATTTAAAGTATTATTTTCTTTTTCTCTGAAAAGACTATGTCAACATAAAACGAACAGAAATTAATTAAAAAAAATTTTTCCACAAAATAAGTATTTCAAAGAAAAGTAAAGAACTCCATTAAACAAAAAATGAGCAAATATAAAATAAAATAATCTACCAAGCGTGAAAATACCACTAATCAGCATCGATAAATAAATGAAACCCAAAACGAGCAGAAATTACAATAAATAACCGAGTCAAACTCAAAACGAGCAGAAATTACCATAAGTTGGGCACAAAATCCCTTTGCCTTCCCAAGGCCAGAACAAAATTTGCACTTTACTGAAAAAAATACAAATGAATGTGCATTGTCAGTTTAATATACATATACTGGTATTTAGTAATCAAAATGTTAGAATTATTTGATTTATTAAAGTTATAAAAGTAAAAACAAGTATATTTTTTTCAGTAAAGTGCAAATTTTATTCTAGCCTTGGGAAGGCATAGGGGTTTTGTGCCTAACTTATGTTAATTTCTGCTCGTTTTGAGTTTGACTCTTTTATTTATTGTAAATTTCTGTTCGTTTCGGGTTTCATTTATTTATCGATGCTGATTTGTGGTAGTTTCACGCTTGGTAGATTATTTGATTTTATTTTTGCTCATTTTTTGTTTAATGGAGTTCTTTACTTTTCTTTGAAAAACTGATTTTGTGGAATTTTTTTAAAAATTAATTTGAGATAAAGGGGCTTTCTTATTCGTCAGGTTATTCACTTAACTAATTTCAAAATAATTTTGGATGTCTTTAATAGGGTTAATATCACTACAATGATTAGTAGAAATATAAATCTCCACAGATGAGACAAGGTCAGTCGGATAAGTCAATTAATGAATATTCAGTATCTTTAATCTGGAAGATCCGGTCAATAACATTATTATCTGGATTTTGGACCTCTATTTGCTGGGTGTATATTTTTTGGACTTGTCTTTGTCTTGCTGAGATGAAAAAAAAGGGATATTAAAAAAACTTTGGTTTGGGGGAGTCAGGTTCAATAGTGCATATTTCGGTTTGACACCCAAAATCTCTAACAAAGGAATTTTGAGACTTAGAATCATCACTTCCAAGATCTGAATAAGGTTCGGTCTGGACTGATACCTCACCCCGAGCAGGGATTTAAGTAACTAGTAGTGGCACAAAGAATAGAAGAAGGGTTAACAAACAAAGGGGTGTTGTTCTCAGTCTGACTAGAAGCTTCTAGAGAAGGGAGTGTCTCTTCTTGACAGGGGTATTGGAAAGATGGGATCGTCTTCTGTGACAGGGGGGGGGCAGTGGTGGTTCATTACTAAGCTCTTTGAGGATAGTGAGCATCCTAGCTCTTGAATTAGGAGAAATAGGGGTACGAGGGGAAAGTAAAACAAATGAATTTGAAGGATTTACATGTAAGATTGAACTGTTCTTTGAGGAAGAATCAGGACACAACCAGTTATCTGTCCAATTAATTGCATCAATTTTTGCACACTTTTCAGTCCAAAACCATTTCCTCTAAATGATTTACACTGAGAGGTTAACAGCCTGAAATATAAATACCAAGGTGTTCACAGATTGGATGCTAGATGAGAACTGAGTTTATTGACTTAAGTAGTTTTGATTTTGAATGGGCATCTATACAGCTTCTTAAATGTCCTCCAGCAGACCATTGTTGGAAAAGAAAATTAAAAAGCTTGTTTCTTAGATATATTTATATTTTTATGTCACCACTGTGTTGTTAAGCTTACAACCAAATAAGAGATAAAATATATTTGGGAAACTGTACCAGGTCACACCAATAGAGAATTTTCGGGGCGTTATTTTTTTGTAGAATAGAAAAACCTTTTAAATAACATTTAAATTCCTTTTGACAGTGAAGAAATGATTGGGACCAATCAAAACAAATCTACTGGTAAAATATAATCAACTAAAAAGAATCAGTTTACGATAACACTGGTGAAATGTTTGCTCTAATCCAAATGAAAATACTGGTGATGTTGGTTCATCTAGGATCAGTTAGAATTTTTTATTTATTTGAGTGCTATGGTAGGATGCAATTGCATCTTCATACGACGCTCAACCTTAAAACCTATTTGTGAGTTTTTTCATGACTCATGTGTTCAATGGAAAGATAAAATGATGACTAGAATGGCCAATCTTGAAATGACTCGACGAGTAAAAAAGTCACATTTTCCATAATGAGCGAAATAATTAAGCAAGAGGAGATGTGACCTAAGTAACTTTGGAGATTGGTAACTGGATCAAAATCAAACGTTACTCTAAGGAAGTTTGAAGTACAACGGCAACCACCAACTGACAGATAAGAAACTTGGGAGAGTCTGAAAAAAAAACAAAACAAAAAAAACACAAAAACACGCTGTTTTCCTGTATTAGACTAGACAACATTTTACATGGATGCTCAAGGGAGGAAAGTCATTGTCTGTGACAATGGAACAGGGGTAACATTTTCTTTCTCATGATATCAGTGAATTTAGTTTGTAGCTCAGGCATCCAATGAGGAAAACATCATTTTGTGAAGTGATAGGACCAGATTGCTAACTTGACAGTGCAATATATATAAATCTTTGGTAAAATTCTACTTTAGCTACTTTTGGCTATCTTGGGAAGGGGTTAGGTTAGGACAATGAGACTTTCAGGGATGGGTCTACAGGCTAAAGTATGTCCCGGGAAGGTATTTTGAAGTACCTACCTCCACTCCTTCTCCCTCTAGAGGGTCATGAAATTTGCCTACATGACAGGTCTATACCCATAGAAATTTTGACAAAACAACATTTATGGGTCTACAGGCTAAAGTATGTCATGGGAAGATATTTTGAAGTACCCACCTCCACTCCTTCTCCCTCTAGTGGATCCTGACCTTTGATGACCTTTAAAAATCTATGTGTTATAGAAGTGAAACCTTGCAAAATAGATATTCTGCGTAAATAAGGTACAACACAATGGTTTTCAGCTTCTCAACTTTGCTCAATCCCAATTTATAAGGTTTTAAAGATATGCAAATACATTTCCTAAATTTTGAAAATAAACTATTTATATGTCTTAAAATTCTGCTCAAATAACTGAAATTGCATTTTCAGAGCTAAAGCCAGAGAAAAAGAAACTAATAACTGAAAATTAAGGTAAAATGTTGTTTTGTCAAAATTTCAATGGGTATAGACCTGTCATGTAGGCAAATTTCATGACCCCATTCACTTTAGTCCTAACTCAATAATATGATTTGGTAGATATTGACCCTGATTACGAACATAATAAGCATTTCTAACGGAAATGAATTTCAGCCCCCCCCCCCCCTAGAGGCTATATGCCAAGTCAGGGTTAGGTTAGTTATATAGGCTATAGGGGGGGGGGGCGGAAATTCATTTCCGATAGAAATGCTTATTATATTTGTAAGAAGCATAAAAATAGGCATCAAATGGTATATTCACTTTAGTCCTAACTCAATAATATGATTTTGTAGAACTTTACCCAAAAGGAAACATTAAGAAAACAATTCTTACTCCATAATAGGCTATGTAGAAAAATCCTAGTTAACACATTTTGTAGGGGGAGAGCCTTTATCATCACTTCTTTGCTTGTTTTTCCAGTTTTTCTAAGAAATTCATGAATTTCTTAGAGCCTATAGCCTATAGGCTATTCACAGAATAGCCTATATACCCCCACCCACCTAATGTGTAAATATATACATAGAATTGCATCCTCAATCTAAATATGACATCCATTTGCATCACAAATGAACTTTACCTTAATTTGCACTTTGGAGTGATTAAGGTCCATAGGCCTATAGGATCTGTTGTGCTCTGGGTCAATGATGGCAATAACTTTACTCCCATAGCCTATTAGCCATGTGGTGGATGTCCTTTTGTGAATAGGGTAAGATGCCCAGAAGGCATATAGCTAATGACCAATACAACAGTTAAATCACCATGAAATCTTGGTAAATATTTACCAAATCATATTATTGACTTACAAATAAAATGAATATACCACTCAATGCCTTTTTTTATGCTCTTTCCAAATATAATAATCATTTTTTGTCAGAAATGAATTTAACCCCCACCCCTATAGGCTATATACCAATTCAGGTTATATATTAGCACATTAGGGGGGGGGGTAAATTTTATTTTGGATGTAAATGGGAGGTAAGTTTAAACTTTCCCCAATCCCCCTAATGTGCAAATATATACCCTGAATTGGTATATAGGGGTGGGGGTAAAATTAATATCTGACAAAATGATAATTATATTTGGAAAGAGCATAAAAGAGGCATCAAGTGGTATATTCACTTTATTTGTAAGTCAATAATATGATTTGGTAAAAATTTACCAAAATCTCTAGGTGTTAAGGAAAAATATGGGCTCTTGAGAAGGAAATATGTTAAGAGAATAATTCTTACTCCATAATAGGCTATGCAGAAAAATGTTGGTTTCCAACTTTTGAATCCACTTCCAATAGCCTATACTTTACCCCAACAGCCCTAATGTGTAATTAGATAGCATACATTATCTATTTCCTAGGCTTATGTGTTTTTTTTTCACAATTTAGCTAGGATGAAGGTGAATCCATTTGCCTACTTGATGCCTTTTTTATGGATCACTCTTGGGGGACCAATAATCCCCAAAAATGCCTTTATATACACACTTATGGATCACTAATCACTTTTTGGGGAAAATATATTTTGAGCTGTTAAAGGGTTCAAAACAGCCTGTAGTGACTGGAAGTTTTAAAATGTGTTTCTAAAAAAACTGGTTAGTAAAAAAAATTACCATTTGTAGTCTTAATTCCATTGTAATCTTAATTGTAGTCTTCATTACCATTTCATTGGTCTTAATAGTAAAATGCTATTATGAAAACAAATTTACATAATTTTTTAAAAAAAAAGGCCTGAAATCCCTCTAAAATGACATCAGTTTTTCTTTTACATCATTTTCAAGGGGTTTCAGGCTCTTTTAACAAATTTCTGCAAATTTGTTTTCAAAATAACATTTTAAGGAAAATGATAATCACCATTCATGAATCAGCTACAAATGGCAGTTTTTCTCAGTAGACAGTTATTTTTTGAAATCTGTTTTTAAAATTTTTGTTACTATAGACTGTTTTACCTTTTGGGCCCCTTTAAGGGCTCAAAATATAATTTCCTTCAGAAGCAATTATTGGATTATGAAAGAACTTAAAAAAAAGGCATCAAGTGATATATTCACTTTCATTCAAGCAAAATTGTGTTGATAACTGCAAATTTACCTTTTTATGCTAGGAGTTGGGGGTCATTGGTAAAGTATAGTTGAAGCAACTTAAAAATGTGTTAACTACAATTTTTCTCCATATCATAAATTAAGAATTGTTTTTGTAACATTTCTGTTTCTCAAGATTTCCAATTGTGCATTAACACCATACCGTCTAGAAGTTGGATTTTTCCACCACTTAATTTGTCTAAATTTTCTTAATCAGAATAAGATTAGCTTGAATATTTTTTAAATTTTTGGATTAATTACATATCAAGATAATTAAGAACAAGACATATCCTTAGAATCAGAATTTTATCCTGAATCCAAATAAAACATTCATTTGTGATATAAATGAATGTTATATTTGAATTCAGGATGAAATTTTGATTTTAAAAGTATGTCTATTTCTTAGCTAACTCAATATGTAGTTAATTAGAAAATTTAATGAATATTTAAACCTTGAATAGCCTATTTTAGCAATAAAAATTGCTGTAATATTTTAAGTGCACTAATGGTCCATTGTAGACCCTAATCTTGGACACACATTTAAAGCTGTAGCCTAATCTGAATTAATGCTTTCCAATCTTTGACACAGGATATTGAACTTGGAACAGTTTCTAAATCATAGACAGGCTCAATTTTGGACAGATTTAGTCTAAGGACTCCCAGAAATCTCCTAACAAAGATAACAAGGCATATTGAATGTGAGTGGCATTGTCCTGTGTGTAAGGGGAACAAACAAGCAGAACTAATTGCACTAGACATCCAAAATGCCATTACCAAATCCCTTAAACTACTTCAACCAGTCTTAGCTGTCATCCAGGATTTTGATGTAAATATTAAAGAAGCTGTGAAAATACCTTTTAGTGAGTTTAAGTGTGAAATGATTGAAGATATGGATTATAGATTTCAAGCCATTAAAACATGGATAGATATTCTTGAGCAAACATCTGATGCTACCATTGACCAGGATTTTCTGAACAGTCTTTTAATCTCAAAGGTACAGGCTTTGAAAAGTGATCTTGATATCCATTTAGAGAACAAAATGAAGCAGTTGATAGTCAAAGATAGAGACAGGCAGAGGCACAAGCTGAACCTTGTTGTACTTGGAGTGCCAGCAAAACCAGATGATAGACAGTTTATCCAGCAGTATTTGTCCCAAGAATATAACTTCCCAAACATATCCATCATAAATCCCCATCACCTTGCTAATCCAATTAACTCAAACCCACCCATACTTTTCGCTGTTGTGAACCTTGCAACAAAGAAAGAAATTCTCCAGAAGTTGTATAAAACAACAGGAACTGGCAGAATTCAGTTCAGAAATAACATGTCCAAAGCAGACCAGACTAAAATAGCAGAACTGTATGAAGAGATCAAAGCTTAGTGAGCAAATGGCAAGATAGATACTGCAATTTGGGATGGCAAAATTATATTTATAAAATAAACTTTCTACATCCTGCCCCTCCAACTCAGATGGAGCTTTAAGTGGGCAGCCAAAACTTGTACATAGTTTCTCTTCCAGTGCATTATTAAACATAAATGATACTTTTGCTTGCAGGGTGTTGAATTACAGTTTTTTCAGTGCTAAACCGGAACAAAACATTGAGTTGCCAAGTTCTAAAAGATCATCAGCCCCCTCTGATAGTTGAAGCTGTGAGAATATTAGTTGCCTTACTGTTATCTTCAGCAATGTTCAAGAAATTAAGTGTGTTATTACATCAGGCACTTCAGACATTTACACCTTCTGTGAAAAGAAACTCACAAGGACTACTATCCCTCTAACAGAACAGCACATACAGAATAGTCAGCAACCTATCAAAGCAGGAAGGAAGGAGAATCATCCTGTACATCCCAGAAACTTTCCAGGTAGGAAATATTAAAAGTGATTCTGATTATGAGCCTTATTTAGAACAAGGGTGGATGTCAATAAACCTACCTGGTGAACCAACTCATATTGGTACAATTTGCAGAAGTCCAAGTTCCCCTAATTTAGAGTGGTCCTTCTATGAAGTTGTAAAATCAATTGATGGACAAGTTATGCTGGCAGGAAATCTTCTCATAGTTGGGGATTTTAACTTATCTTACATTCAATGGACAAATGACTGCAGTTATTCTGGACAGACATCAGTTGAACCATTTTTTGAGTTATCTAGCTAACAATTCACTTTACCAATCTGCAAACTTTCCAACTAGGTACCAGGATGGTGAAACATATTGATTTGATTGCTTTGCTTGCTTTGCTTTTGTGTTGTTTGCTTATGCTTATGCACTTTATTTATAGGTGTTGGGTCTCCATTAAATAATTGAATTCTACTTTTGACTCCAAAGATAGAATACGTTACATGGTGTCAGAATGGACAGCACACCCTATCCAACAATTGATTGGTTGTCAGCCAATCTCAAAGCCTCGTGGAAGCGATTTCGCCAGCATGCTGAACTGATGTTCACAGGACCCTTGTCCGGAAAAGCCGATGCTGTGAAGTGCTCCTACTTGCTGATATGGGTTGGAGAAAAAGGACAAGATATATTCAACACATTCCAGATTCCAGAAGTAGACAAAAATAAAGTGGATGTATATCTGAGAAAATTCAATGAGCATGTTGAACCCAGTTCCAATCCCATATTTTCCCGATTCGTTTTTCACAAACGAAATCAGAAAGAAGGAGAGACAATTGAATCATAAGTAACATCTCTGAAGTTACTGACCCTTGATTGTAGTTTCGGAGATAGTTCGGACGAAATAGTGAGAGACAAGCAGATGTTTGGAGTACAGAGTGACCGGATAAGAGAAAGACTATTGAGTGAAGGTGGACTGCTTACAATGGCAAAATCTATTGATATTAGCCGTGCAATTGAAACAGTTGTGGAGACCCATGCACAGATGAGAAATGAACAAAGTACTAGTGCTGTAAAGCAAGAAGTGGGAGCCACACGCAAAAAAAAAGTGTTACTTCTGTGGGAACCAGTACTCCCACGAACACAAATGCCCCGCAAAAGGGAAGATCTGTTCCAAGTGTTGGAAGCCAAATCATTTTGCAAAGGTTTGCAAAAGCAGGTGTGTCAACGAAATTGAAGCCCTGCAAGTTGATAACGAAGGAAACAATGAATACTTCATCGAGTCTGTTGACAGCAGAACCGATTCAGTCCAAAAGCCGATGATTAAAGTTAACTTACCTGAATACCAACGAGAAATAACCTTCAAAATTGATACAGGGGCTGATGCAAACGTTCTCCCAGCAAGTGAATTTAGATCCCTAAAACCAAGACCTACCTTGCTTCCCAACAAAGATATCCTGACAAGCTACAGTGGATGCACCCTTGAAGTACTTGGAATTGCACAGATTGTGATTCAGTATAAGGACCAAGAACCGCAGGTTCATGTGTTTCATGTTGTTGAAACCCACAAAGGACCAATCCCTAGTAGACAAACGAGCAAACAGATGAACTTAATCAAGTTTGTGCTTAGCATGTCATGTAGCATGACTGAAGACCCAGCCACGGTTTCAACCAGACCTGAAGTACGACAGATCCTCGAGGAATATGATGATGTCTTCCAAGGTATTGGGACGTTGCCCGGAAATTGTTACATTTACTTGAAGGAAGGATCTGTTCCGACAGTCCAGCAACCAAAAAGAGTTCCGTATGCCCTTCAGCCGAAGCTAAAAGAAGAACTAGACAGATTACAAAATCTTGGCATCATAGAGAAGGTACAAAACCCGACAGACTGGGTGAATTCGATTGTCCTTGTAAAGAAACCAGACAGAAAAATCCGAATTTGTCTAGATCCAGTGGACTTAAACAAATGTATCAAGCGTCCTTACCACCCTATTCCTAGCTTTGATGATGTAGCAGTGAGATGTGCTGGAGCAGAAAGATTTTTCAAAACCGATGCTAGAAATGGTTACTGGTCAATGGTTTTAGACGAGGACTCTGCTGACCTCACTACATTCAGCACAACATTCGGAAGATACCGCTAAAAGAGATATCCTTTTGGGCTCATATCAGCCCAGGATGAGTACCAAAAACAAATGGAAGAGGCGTTCGAAGGTATTGACATTGGTCTGATTGTAGATGATGTTGCTGGAATGGCTGAAAGTACAACAGATCATGATAGGAAACTAAGGACAGTTATGCAGAGGGCTCGTGAAAAAGGCATCAAGTTTAATAAAGAGAAATGCCTTTTCGATGCCGTAGCCATTCCCTACTTTGGACATATACTGACAAAGGGAGGTATGGAACCAGACCCTAACAAAATTCGGGCAATGAAAGAAATGCCAGCCCCCAAGAACAAAGATGAATTGCAGACTCTTCTAGGGATGTACAACTATTTGTCAAGGTACATTCCCTGCCTCTCTACCCTAAACCAGCCACTTAGGGACCTGGCCAAAGCAAAGGAGTTCAAGTGGAAAGTAGTACACAACGATGCCCAAGTCAAAATCCAGGAAGCCATTTGCAGCAATCTCGCCTATTTTGATACCAAAAGTGCCCAGGTGGAAGTGATAACAGAGGCATCACAACATGGGCTAGGTGCTCAACTGGTTGCGGATCACGCCACAGTAGCCTTTGCTTCTATATCTCTTAGTGACACAGAAAAACGGTACTCACAAATTGAGAAGGAGCTTCTGGGAGTTGTGTTTGCCTGCACGCATTTCCATCAATATATTTGTGGTAGAAAGTTCACTGTGACAACGGATCACAAACCTTTAGAGGCGATATTGTCCAAACCAATAAATAGGGCACCCCACCAATTGCAAAGAATGACGCTAGTGCTACAGTAGTATGAACTGTCATTCCAGTATTGTCCCAGCAAAGAAATCCCGGTAGCTGATGCCTTATCACAAATGCACTTACCTGACCAAGACCCAGAAATTCAAATTGAAGGAGAAGTAGCCATCCATGCATTCTTTAGAGATATTCCAGTAAGCAGAAACAAACTAGAACAAGTCCGTGAGGAAACCCTAAGAGATGTTGAGCTGAAAACACTGTCAGACATCATCAAATCTGGCTGGCCTAACGACCAAAGAGATGTACCATCTATCGTTCTTCCATTCTGGAACTACAGAGACGAGCTGGTTATCAATGATGGTATTATACTGAAAGGCGAACGCATTGTTGTGCCTAAGGCACTGCGTGGAGACATACTGCAACAGCTTCATTCGTCACACGTTGGCATTGTGAAAACAAAAGAAAGAGCTCGTAGCTCTGTATTTTGGCCTAACATCACGAAAGATATCACGCAACTAGTATCTGGTTGCGAAATATGCGCCATGCATCAAATGGATCAACAGAAAGAGCCATTGATATCCTCAGAGGTTCCCCAGTATCCATTCCAACACGTGGGCCTGGACATCTTTACATTCAGTGGTATGGAATACCTAATCACCGTAGACTATTATAGTAGATTTTTCAAGGTGGATAAACTTGCCATTTCAAACTCACAGCAAGTGATCTCAAAATTAAAAATGTATTTCGCCAGATATGGTATACCAGAGAAGATTACTTCAGACAATGGGCCACAATTCAGCTCGGAGCAGTTTCGAATGTTTGCAGCATCCTGGGATATCAACCACGTCACATCAAGTCCCCGATACCCACAGTCCAATGGGATGAGCAAGAAGGCGGTCCAGACGGCAAAACGGATCATGACAAAAGCGACAGAAAGCTGAACAGATCCATACATCGCATTGCTGGAATACCGAAACACCCCAGTTGATGGAGCATATACACCGGTTCAGCTGCTCATGAGCAGGAAAACCCAGTCGATGGTCCCAGCGCTGCCATCCCATCTGCAGCCGAAAATAATTGCGAAGCCAGTTTTCGAGAAAGCTAGAGAGAAAGCTCAGTCTAGACAGCAGAGAGCTTACAACAAGAACGCCAAAGAGCTGAAAGAATTGAGCATAGGAGAGAAAGTATGGGTGAAATTTGACAAGAGTAGTAGATTGCGCAAGGGCGAAGTCGAGAAAAAGTTGAGACAACAAGAGCACTCTTACCTGGTGCGTCTGCAAGACGACAGTATTCTTCAGAGAAACAGGCGCCACCTACGTCACAGATCAGAACCAGTTATAGCCAAGCCGGCGCCTATACCATCCCACTCATTACATGCAGGCCGTGTTACCCAGTGCCCCAAACTACATACTTACCCGGATGGAACAGCGACAGTTGGAGCTAATACGACGCCTGTTGCAGATCGATCCAGTGCCGAATTGAACAGCAGTACTGACGAGGAAACCCCGTCAGTAGTTGAAGATGATGATTTCACCGTAGCCAAAAGGCCAAACATCAGGGGGAGGAGGAAAGAGCATTAAGTCTACGATGTCAGTCAACTACTGATACAGTCATACCCCCTGTGACCAACGCTGAAGCCCCGCCAGATGCAGGAAGAGTCACTCGCTCAGGTAGACTTTCCAAACCACCTGCGCGTATGAAACTGAGTATTGATCGTCACGTTGATATCCACCTCCGTCCAGTCTGGCAGTGATGGAAGCCATTTCTACATGAGAAAGAAGATGAAACATATTGATTTGATTGCTTTGCTTGCTTTGCTTTTGTGTTGTTTGCTTATGCTTATGCACTTTATTTATAGGTGTTGGGTCTCCATAAAATAATTGAATTCAACTCTTGACTCCAAAGATAGAATACGTTACAGATGGTCAGCAACTGCCATTATTGGACCTTGTAATAGTAGGTGACCATGAAGGAAATTTAGCCCCACGGCCATCTTTTGGTGCAAGCAATCACACTGCTATACAATGTTCCCTTAGACTATACCCTTAAAAACCAGTTTTTACTAAACATGTACATGGAGATAACTATCTAATCAGGCAAGAGTTGGCAGGGTGTGATTGGTCCTTTATCACTGAGGATGATGTTGATAAATCATGGAATATGATAAAGAAAATACTGCTAGAGGTCTCAGAGAAAAATAATGCAGTATGATGGGTTTGCAAATCTAAAACACTACCATTCATTACCAAAGAAATAAAAAGAAAAAGCATTAGGGATTGTATGAACAGAATATACATAATAAGAATCAGGCATGGATCTAGAACAAAATTGAGAGGGGGGAGGGGCAAAATGACGAAGGTGCCAAAAATTGACTGAAGTGATAAATTTATTCTAAAAAAAGAGTTAAAAAAAAACAGCGAAAGACGGCACAAGAAAAAAATCTTGGGAGGGGGGGGCCTGGATCCGCCAGTGATAAGAATTACTATACAAAAAATACTAAGGCATGAAATCAAGTTGGAAATCAATCCAAAAAGCTATTTGAATATCATGAGGAGGCTATAGCAGCAGCAAGCAAGTCAAATCCAAAACGCTTTTGGAATTATTCATCAGCCCATAAACCTGGCAGACACTTGGTTACTCAACTAAAAAACAATGACTGTGTAGTAGACAACTCAAAAGAATTTGCTAATGCTGTAAATAGGTAGTTTATATCTGTATTTACTCCACCCAATAATGCACTTCTTCCAATCCCTCCCCCCCCCCACCTAAACCATCATAACCCTTATGCAATAACAGTCAATAGGGTTGATGTAGAGACATACCTAAAAAAAGTTGAGCCTAAACAAATCATTGGGACCTGATGGTGCACACCCAAGGCTTCTAAAAGAATTGCATGTTGAATGGTTGAGCATGCTCACTCTACTTTTTCAGAAATCCCTTGGCAAAAAGTGTATCCCACAAGATTGGTGCAGAGCACAGATAACCCCCATACACAAGGGTGGTAGCAAAGAGGACATAAGTAATTACCAACCAATCAGTATCATCTCTTCAGTTGGGAAGCTTCTAGAAGTCATTATTAACACTGTAATCCTGAAACACTTAAAAACCAATAAACTATCCTCATCATGTTGACATGGCTTTAGGTCTGGTCAGTCAGTTAAACACATCTGATTGATACTTACAATTATGTCACCAATTTTCTGGACCAGGGGTCCCCTGTTGACATTATACTACTGGATTTGGCAAAGGTATTTGACAAAGTCTGCCATAAAAGACTTCAAATCAAGCTCCAAGGCATTGGGGTGAATCCAATACTAGGCAGGTACCATCCAAGGTGCATGCATAGACATGAAAAATTACACATTCATGAAAATTATGAATTAAGTTCAATTATGGATTCCAAAAATAATAGCACAAAATGTATAAAATAAGGACTCTTATATTCAAATATGTACGCAACATTTACCTTAGTTACCTTAAATCACAGCTTGGAGCGAAATTAAGGATTTTATCCTTGTAATGCTCTGTTATGACTTCTATGGGTTGTTTGCTAAATTTTGGCTGAGGACTCGGCAGATTCCTAGCTATAAAGAAACTCTAGCTGTAGCCTTTCTTTGTCTAGATTTTTCTTGAATGCACCTGTTGAATCAGCAGCCTCTGTATCTTCAGAGAGTAAATTCCACAAGTGTGTTACTTGTTGGCTGAACAAATGACTTCTTTCTTGGACTAAGGAGAGTTTCTTTAAGATTTTTTTGGAATGACCTCTAGTCACAGAACGTTCTGGGGGGGGGGGGGGTAAGGAGACAAGGGGGAACATTTCTGGAAATAATTTTGTGGCTCATTATCCTGTCACCATGTTTCCCCTGGTATGCAGTAGGAAGAGTAGGAAGCTTCAAGTGACGTAAACGCTCTTTGTATGGCTGAACAAATGACTTCTTTCTTGGACTAAGGAGAGTCCAAGAACTCTCCTTAGTTGAACTCCTTAGTCTCCTTGCCCTTTGTTGAACTCTTTCTAGAATTTCTTTGTCCTTCTTGAAATAGGGTGACGCCAGGGACATTCCAACCTCTAGGCGTAGGCGAACTAGTGCCTTGTAGAGCTTCATAAACACACTTGGGTGTCTGCAAGAGATAGTCCTAGAGATTTGGTCAGACTTGCCCTCTAGATGTTTGTGCATAAGAGTGCTTTCTTTTGGGCAATCAGCTGGGAAATTTTTGTATCCTCATCTCTAAGTTACTCATCACTGTATAACAAATGGAGCTATTGCATATTGTTGGAATTTGAGGGTTTGAATCCTATATTTTTTACAAAAATTTATGATATTGCTGGGATTAAGGATGAACACCCATTCTATTGTGCATGGCAATTTTACTTATTTTGAGGCTCAGTCTGCCTCTTTATTACCATTGAAATATGTGATTTAAAGCTATTGAATTTGGTTTTGTCTTTTGGATGCAAAGATTCAAAAACTTAAAGATTGCAAATGAAACCTTTTTGGCATTCTGATATCATTGCAATGGGCAATATCTTGCATGGCCTTAGGACTTTTTAGCTCAAAATAGATTTAATAGACTCAATGTACCTCCCTGGAGCACAGTATATATCTAACTGAAAAACCTTAAGGGAGTAGGTGGGGCAGAGAAGACTTCCTCTTTGAATCAGCATTTTCGTGGAATGGGGAGAAGAGTCCTTTGTGCAAATCTCAGGGATGAATTCCCCCTTCTCTAAGTATCTTTGACAAAATTTTTTTTTTTAGTGTAGAAGAGTCAACCATTAGAAAAAGTTGCTAATCCACTATTTTTTTTCAGGCAAATTTCAGGAGAGGGCTTTCTATGTTTATCCTCTGTGTGCTGGTCTTTCCTTTTTTGCTCCATGTTTGATACAATTTTACAACTACTTTTAATGGACAATAATTTGGGCTTGATACACACTGTATATTTGGAAACCTTCAATTTAAAAAGAGCTTTTGACTAAGAACAGTATTGAAAAGTCTAACCAGAAAACTTGGGAGCCAAATCTAGGCATTGCTTCTCTGTTTGCTTTGATGATATAGACAAACCCTCCCCTCTCGTGATCAGGATGGGCATTGACAACCATAGAATTTCTTGTATTTTTCTTTGTCAAATATCACGCTACTATAAACGTTTTATAATTCATATTTTCAAATAAATGTATCTGAATTTGAATTATTAGTTGTTTTTGTTTTGAAGTTAAAGCTTATCAAATAAAGGGATGACCACTTCTAAGATTGGTCTAAAGAACCCATCAAAGGATAATTTTAGTTGAGAATACCAATTTGTAATCTTTTCCTGCACAAAAATGGAGTCTGATACCAGCCCCCCCCCCACCCCTCTGGCCATTCACCTAAAATTTTTATCTGATGATTATACCTATGCAAATGATTATATATTGCTTATATTGTTTTGCAGTTTGTCAAATGTGGATATGCTGGAAGCAATTTTCCTGCTTATATTTTTCCATCAATGGTTGGGCGTCCTATCATTAGAGCCACAAACAAAATAGGTGATATTGAAGTAAAAGTAAGTTGTATTACTCTTTATGGTCTTTTTCTATTAATCAACCACCTTTTTCATGGTTGCAATCTGAACATGTTCTTGGCATCTATGTTTTTTGGGGTGGTGATTCAATAACATATTGTAATTTTCTTAAACTGCTTCTTTTTTGTTTCAATAGAAAATGAAAGTTTAAAAGTACAATTTTTTGGTGTTACTAAATTAAAGAATTATTCTTTAGCAGATTAAGTCTATTCTTGGCAAATTTTCAGTCTTGCATGGACACTGTTAGGGTGTAGCTTTGAACTAGGATGTAGTGTAGCTGCCACAGGTTCTGATCTATAATCTATTCAGAATGACCTTGACAATCTTGGAAGTTGGGCTGATACATGGCTCCTTGCCTTGGATGTTTGTAAATGTCATGTGATCTATATGATAACAATAATCAACACCAGAAATATTGCCTCCATGGCAACCTCCTTTCTTCACTTTCTGAAGAAAGAGTTCTTGGAGTCATTGTTGATAATAAATTGAATTTTAGTACCTATGCCAAGAGTTTGTTGTCATCTGCCATTTAATCCATTTGTTTTGTCAAATGAACAATCTCAAGCCAGTCTTATAAAAAAGGAAATAAATGAGAAGATTTTTCTGGGCAAGGAACTGAATGCTTAAAGAACAAAGTTTTAAGTCATCATTGATTAAACTATAAAAGCCTTAGAGCAAAACTAGATTTTGACTTTTTAAACATATTTTAAGTTCTAATCTTTGTGCAGAACATAATTTTTATTATAGGGTATGATCAGGGGCATACCCAGCTTGCTGCCCCCCAAATTTTTTGGCATTTGGTAAAAAATTACCGAAATTCAGCAAAATTCTTGATTTCTGCAGAAAATTCGGCATAAATCAGGTAGCAATTCGGTAAAATGTATGAAGATTGCCCCCCCCCCATTGAAATGAGGATCGGGACGCTCCTGGGTATGATGATAAGCTTTTGAAACTTACATGTATCATGACTATAACTTGTAGCCAGCTATTTAGTACTTCCATCAGAAAAACATGTTCTTTTTCACTTTTTTTAATATTCCAAACTTTGACCCATGATTTGAAAAGGTAAATTAAGTACCAGTACTTGTAAAGATTTTAATGTGATATATCTTTACATTGGGACTTTTTGGGAGGGTGTATATTGGGGGGGGACTTGTGTAGTTGTGTTGGCCTCAGGCTGCTTGCTGCTGCAGTGAGTTGTTAGTATTAATTGTATCTTTATATGATTCATTAAAGTTAGAACCATAATAGTAAACAAATTCCTAATAATATAAAGTAGTATATTGGTAATACTAAATATTTTGGATGCAAGACCTTCGTGATTAAAAAACAAAACTTACAAATAAAATCGCCCTCCCCTAGAATTCGAAAAATTACACTTTGGCCCCCCCCCCCCTCTCCTCCCACATCTTCGTGAATTGACGCCCCTACTGATGTCCCTCTTAGGTTTCGATATTTTTGTACCTCTGACATCAGATGTTTGTACTGGTATTTTATGGGGAAATCACAAAATTTCTTGGGGTGGAATGTTTGAATTGATGTTTCTGAAGGAAAACATAGGGAATTTGCCATCAGTTTTTGATGAAATGTAGTCTATGTGTATATCTGTTTCAATATAGTAACTACTGGCAGTTTATTTGAAATGAGGAAATTTGTTTTAAGCTGGGCTGCTGCAGATACATTGAACTAAAAATATCGTTTTTTTTTTTTTTTTTAATTTGCCCGAGTTTCAATGAGAATATACAAACAAATCATTTACTATTTATGAAACTTAAGAAGATTGAAAAAGCTTTTAAATTGGTACAAAAAAAAAAAAAAAAAAAAAAAAAAAAAAAAAAAAAAAAAATAGAAACGACTCTCAATTAAAAAGACAGTTTGTAAATTTATACTGCCGGAATCGTGTTCTGGCTCTGATGCACTCTTGAACCCCACCTATCTTATAAACACTTAGCCTACTACTAAAAGGGCTCCCAATGTCCGACCCTCCTAGGGAAGTTCTGACTTTTTTTGGATTTAAAAGCAGATTCTTATTTTTATCCCTTTGGCCTCTCCTGAAGGGAGAGGGGGCTCCCAATGACTTCCTCGCAGGACCAAATCTTTGTGTATTTACGAAAAAAGGGTTAAAAAGTATTTAATCTATGTATTAAGAGTTCTTAAGCTTCATCATTTTAAATCAATTAGTTTCTTAAAGATCATTGATAAGACTAGATACAAATTTTTTATCTAATGCTGCAATAAACATAAACATTATACCCTAAAAACTGCAGCAAGAATTAGAGTTTGAACCAGTGGCGTAATTTCGTCAAAATCCTGGAGGGGGAGGGGGCAAAGTTGCAGCCAAATTTCCCAAATCAAGTGAAAATAACAGTAAAAACTGACAAATGATCCATATATTATCATAACAGCAAAGATATACTAGAGAAAACTGACCTGTTTCTCTGGATACTTAAATTATGCAGGCTCATCTTAATTTGACAAGATTTTTTGCAGAAACTACATCGCTAGGGGGGAAAACTGAGGTCTGGTTAAATGTTCAGACATTTTCGTAATTTTCAATTTCCGTTTTCATAGTCAATATTCAGATGGACTCTCGCTATATCCTCCTCCCACTATGTGCATTCATGATTATTTCTAATCCAGACTACTAAGTTTTACAGTTTTGTATTTATCACTACACCATATTAAATTTGTGTTATTCTTTTCTAGGATCATGTAATCAATGTAACTATCTTATGGTAATATTTGCCTGTATTGTGTCTTTGTTTTAAACCTGTTAACATATTTCTTTTTTTTAACATTAGGATTGCATAACCACTCCCGTAAGTTTACATTAACCATGTATAATCCCAATTTATTTACATTCTATTGTTTGGTTTATGATTGGCTTCAATTTACCTCCATTTTGCTTCTTTATATATTTTTTTTACCTTCATAAACCACCCAAACATTGTCCTGTATGGAAATTACAATATTTGAGAAGGCGTTGAGTAGTCAAACACGGGTTTCATAGAAGAGCTGGATTCGTTTGTACACTTTTTAACAAGATCCAATCTCTTCAGTATGGGGGTTGGGGCTCTGTCTTTTTTTTGTGGAATCAAACAATTTGTATTTTAGGGTAACTTTGATACAGTAAATAGAAGAGATATGCTAAAATCAATTTTGAGTTTGATCTTAAAATATACTTTTTTTTGTATTTTTGACACCCACCATTCCCCTGAAAACTGGAAAAAAAGGTCGGCACTGCCTTAGCACTCACGCGGTACTTTAAGCAAATTAGTGTATATAAGTAAAAAAAAAAAATAATTAAGAAAAAATAAAGACGCTCTTTTGCCTTCTGGACAGTCAATAATATAAATTTTCACGACACATTTTAAGTACATCCTAAGCATGTCTCCTTAACCTACTTAGCTAACAGGCCTTATACACCTTCTTCTTTGATGAATATTAACATTCAAAATCTATCCTAAAATTACCAAAGTTAACATAGATATTTAATTAAACTACATAAATAAAAATATAATGTTACTTCAATGTAAGTTGTAGTCATTTTCCTTAAATTACAAACATTTTTTAATAGTAGAAGCTGGAACATAATGTAACCAACACTGCGGCATAATGAAAGAGTAAAACGTGAATAATCTGCTTGTATGAATAATCCCTTTCCAGACAAACTTTCTTTAATACGGTATTTACAAGATTATATTTAAATATAAAAACTTAAGATTTCAACATAAGTATCTGAGGGTGGCGAATGAATCTTTTGTAGATTTTCAATATTTGATATTTGAGCAGATTCTTGGAAGTTTTGTTTACCTAGATCTACTTCTTTCTTTTAAATTTCAAAGAAAGTTGCCCAGAAAGCAATTTCTACCCTGCTAGTTTCTCAATGCTTGGCATATATGTTGTTTGGTTTTGGCTTGAATTGAAATAGTTTTGTTCTTTTTGCAAAGTTTTTAGTTTTAGACAACCCCTTTCTTTGCCCAACCATTAATTTACAGACTGGAATAATTAATTTGGCATCTTAATTTGCGCAATATTGCTCCCTTGAATTCAAATCTAGAAGACTAATTTAGAATATTACAAGTCTTATTTAGTGGACGATTATATTTGTTGCTTCTATTTGCTTCTCCTTTCTGCTAGCTGCCTGATGAGCCAAATTACAAATTGCTTTTGCTTTACTAAATTAACCTTAACCTAAAAGGAAGAAGATGAAATTTTGATTCGTCTTGCTGTTGGATGGGAAGATCTTAATATGAGAAATTTAAAGTACTTCTTCTATAAATGTACGCAACGATCCTTACAATTTTTAATTTGGCTCGTGTTTGTTCTTTTATTATTTATTTCTATTCTGTTCTATAAAGCTTTATCAATTAGGTTTGAAAACTAAAAACCACCTTGACAAAGCAAGCAGTCATTTAAATATATACCGCAATACACGGTATTTGAATATTAGCTCCTTCCGTGTAAAAATACTTAATGGTGAACTTATTTTTACCTAAGCAATTCTAAATAAGTTTTGTACACCACATTTAGCAGCTTAAAACAGGAGTTAGAAAATGAACTGAAAACAATCTTAAGTACTGAACAAATGTTAGAATCTGAAATGTATTTCTTAGCAGCTTTAAATTAGAATTAAGAATTAAGCAGCTAAATCAAAATCAGAATTAATCAGAAAGCAGAATTCTGATTTGATCAGATTTAAGAAGCTTAAAATCGGAGGCAGAATAAAGCAACTCTAAATAAGTTTTATACAACACATTTAGCAGCTTAAAACAGGAGTTAGAAAATGAACTGAAAAGAATCTTAAGTAGTGACAAATGTTAGAATCTGAAATGTATTTTTTAGCAGCTTTAAATTAGAACTAAGAATTAAGTAGCTAAATCAAAAGCAGAATTAATCATAAAGCAGAATTCTGATTTGACCAGATTTAAGAAGCTAAAAATCGGAGGCAGAATAAAGCAATTCTGAATAAGTCATTCAACACATTTATAACCTAAAACAGGGGTTTTAAATTGGATTGAATAGAATCTTAAATGTTGAACAAACGTCAATATTTAAAATTTATTTATAATATCTAAAGCTAAAAGGCGCCTTATTCATGAAGTTAGTACAAATTTTTTCTCTCAGGAAAAGAATAGACTGACGAAGTGTAATGATAGATGAAACTTTTTTTTATTTCAATTGAAACTCTTTGCCTTTATTTGGTCCGGAGTGACTCCATGTCCTATTCGTTTCGCTTCTTTATGTCAAGTTATGATTAGCACAAGCCGAGTATGTTTGCAAAAAGCCTATGATTGGTTATTTTCTGTCTTTAGATAAAAAAAAAGTACTCAACTGTAAAACAAAAAAACTTAAAATATCAGTCAGAAAAGCTATTATCAGTCATAAAGTAAATACCAACAATTTCCAGATATATTAAAATATTACCAGACACTATCACAGGCATCCTAATTAATGGAGGGACCTAACATCTCTTGGCCTTCATCAGCAATTCCAATTGGTAGACAGCAACTTAACAAAAAAGAGAGATATTATTATTGTTGCTGTGTTTTGGAGATCCTTGAAGTCAATGCATGTCTGAGTGCCATCTAAGCCTTAGGGAACTCAGCCAAATCATATTGTCTTAGATGGTATTCTTCTCGTTTTAGAATTTTGGATCGAATTTCCTAATATGTATCTTACGCATACCTCTGAATTCCATAACAGGGGTGGGAGCAAATTTTTGAAGAAATTTTTTTAAAATCAAGTGGAGTGGAGTATTTTTTTTTTCAATTTTTTCAACGAAAATGCCCAAACAATGCAATTTCAATGAAAAATACATAAAACAGATATTTTCAAAATGTGGGTTGGGGCATGTCCCCCAATTGATGCCCCTAGAGCTAATTTTGTTCTTACTTAAGTAAAAACTAGCAGTGGAAGAGCAGTGGTACTAACACATGAAAATGTGGGATCAGTAACAAAACATTTTTTTCAAAATCTATCGGGGGGGGGGGGCAATGTTTTTTCATTTTTTAGCGAAAATACCAAAAAATGTATTTTTCAGCGGAAATATCAAAATAGCCTGTTTTCAGGGGGCGTCTAAGGGGATCAAATGCCCATTTTCTGTCCCCTTCCTGTTGACGAACTGGGGTGGCGGGGGGCAATTATGTCGTTTTCTTAAATGAAAATGCTAAAAAAGTGTTTTTTCATTGAAAATGTCATAAAAAAGGTATGTTTCAAAATGTACGGGGGGGGGGGGGAGAATGATGGACATAAAAAAGAAAATCTAGCCTTCGACCTTATTGATGCCATTGAAGGATGAGTGAGGCCTATTATGCTTGCCTTTTAAAGTGTAAAACTTGATTTGGCGTTTAACGTCTATTGAGAAGAACATTCTGCTAAGAATTAGGAGAATATCAACGAGATTGCTCTCTGGGCTGTTAATTTCCTTTTTTAAAAATAAAATAATAGCTTAAGTTGTTCCCAGAGCCAAACTGTTGTTTTAGACAAAGCTTTCTTGAAATCCAGAAACAAGGCCAACAACCTATGTAGGGAAGCATTCTGAAAAGGTCCTTAGCCTTGTCTTACCGTGACCAATCTTGATAATCAAATTGCTTTAATCTGGACTAGAAAACACGGAACTAAATGCCTTAAACAGGATAACTCATTTATTTTAGGATTTGATGGTCGGCAATGAGGCTAGTAAACTTCGCTCCATGCTAGAAGTAAAATATCCTATGGAAAATGGAATTGTACGGTGAGTTTTACTTAATCTTTATTTACTTGCAAACCTTTGATAAAGCACCTTTGATCATGTCTATGAAATTGGACAGTAATTATATTAATATTAGTGATTATTAATCAACTATTGTTCAGAAACTATTTTTCAGAACATACTCAAACTACGGCAATGTGTTCTTTGGGACTTTGCAGCATTTTTCAATTTTTTTTTTTTTTAGTGGAGATAATTTCTTTAGCAACAGAGTCGTGTTCCACGTTAAACTGCGTAAAACGTTAAACTGTTTGGCTGCATAATTAGGCATTTGGTCCTACCTATTGCTGTATTGGGCCTGTTTATTCTTTATGAATTTGGGAATCTGTGTGTCTGAAAAGTGTATTTTTGATCATGTTGACCTTTGTTCTGTTTTATCTTGTATTCATTAAAAAAAAAAAAAATCCGAAAAATTAGTTTTTCAAAGAAAAGTAAAGGCCATTTTAAACTTAAGCTCAGCAGATAAAAATATCTTTTAAAATTATAACTCAAAACGACCAGAAATTACTATTAAAGAATAAATGAAACCCAAAACGAAAATAAATTAAATAAACATTCATAGCAAAAAACATACAACAAGTAATAATATAAATGAATAAATAGATCTTAAAGTGAGTGCAAACAAACATACAATAGATATTAATGTAAATGAATAAATAAATCTCAAAACGAGTGACACTTAAATTGAATATGCAAATCAAGCTTGAAACGGAACAAAAGTCACTACAAGCAAGAGTTTGGGTATCGCCTTCTTCTCTCATTGTAAAAGTCTAAAACCTACTGCGTCATTGGCGCTTTTCTGAAAACTGTATGCGTCTTGAACAGTCTTGGGAAGTATAAACAACATCAAATTGAATATTTGATGTATAATGATATTAAATGTTGAAAGACCCATCAGTTCAAGAATTTATTTCACTATAATTTTATTTTTATTTTCAATGCTTTAAGAACTGGAAAAGAAAATGTTTGTAATATAATTCGTTTTCAGTTAAGCGCCAATGGCGTAGTAGGCGTTTTGGTTTTTATTTACAGCTAAGGAAGGGGGCAGTATCCAAACTCTTGTTTGTAGTGAAACTATATTCGTCTTGAACAACTTTAGAACGAACTAATAAATTAAACTGAATATTTTATGTATAATATTAATTGCTGAAAGCTCATCAGTTCCAAATTTTACTATAATTTTATTGTTTATTTTCAATATTAAGTACAAAAGAAAATATTTGTAATACAATTGGTTTTCAGTAAAGCGCCAATCACGCAGTAGATTTTAGACTTTTACAGTGAGAGAAGGAGGCAATACCCAAACTCTTGTTTTTAGTGATTTTTCTTCGCTTCAAGCTTGATTTGTATATTCAATTTTAGTTTCACTCGTTTTAAGGTTTGTTTATTCATTTACATTAATATCTATTGTATGTTTGTTTGCATTGATTGTTTATTTTATTTCTGTTCGTTTTAAGTTTCATTTATACTTCCATAGCAAGATATCTTTTTTCGTTTTAAGCTTGATTTTCATATTCAATCTAAGCATTACTTGCTTTAAGACCTATTTATTCATTTATATTATTACTTATTGCATGTTTTTTGCTATAATTGTTTATTTAATTTCTGTTCGTTTTGGGTTTCATTTATCCTTTAATAGCAATCTCTGGTCATTTTGAGTTTGAATTTTAACAGGTATTTGTATCTGCTAAGCTTAAGTTTAAAATGGTCTTTACTTTTTTTTGAAAAACTTATTTTTCGGAAATGTTTTTTTTTTAAATTAAGTTTTGTTCATTTTTGATTGAAAAAAGTTTCAAGTTTTTAAAAATTTCTGATTTCAAAATCAAACTTAAAAAAAAAAGAAATCAAATGTTTATCAAAGTATCAAAACTGGTATCAAAGTAAAAATGTCAAAGGGGCTATCTCAAAATTTTATCTGATGCATTTGGGAGGAAAAGGACGGGGGGGGGGGGCTAGCTGCCCTCTTATCGCCTTTGACTCTTGAAAAGTGAACTACAACTTTAAATTTCCAATCAAATGCGCCCTTTATGAAGTTTATACGAGCATCCCTTCCATAACAACTATATACCCCCAGGGCATAACTTATAACACCTGCTCCCGGGTCCTGTGGGGCTGTGTCGACACCGGTGTTTTTTTAATCTGAACTTTGAACTATTTCTAACAAAATGTCTATCTAAAAATTTTTATCTGTTGCATTTGAGGGAAAAGGGGTGGGGAGGGGAGGAGACTAGCTCTCCTCCGATCACTTTTGACTTATAAAAAGTGAACTAGAACTTTCAATTTCCAATCAAATGAGTCCCCTTGGGAGTTTATGCGAGCATCCCTTCCATAAGAAACATATATGCCCCCCGGACATAACTTACAACGCCTTAGTTCCCCTCGGACCTCTTTTGACTATTAAAAAGTGAACTCGAACTTCCAGTTTCCAATCAGATGAGCCCTCTCTGAAGTTTATACGAGCATCCCTTTCATAATGAACCATATGTGCTCCAGGGCATAACTTACAACGCCTGCCCCCGGGCCCTGTGGGATTGTGTCGACACCCGAGTTTTTGTTATATGACTTTTGAACAATTTGTAACTTAATGGCTATCTCAAAATTTTATCGGATGCATTCGGGAAAAAAGGGGCGTGGGGGGGGGCTAGTTGCTCTCCAATCGTATTTGACTCTCAAGAGATGAGCTAGAACTTTCAATTCCAATCAAACTAGCCCTCTCTAAAGTTTATACGAGCATCTCTTCCCTAAGAACCATATATTCCCCCAGGACATAACTTACAAAGCCTGCCCTCGGGCCCTGGGGGGCTATGTTGACCCCGGAGTTTTCGTTATATGGTCTTTGAACTCTTTAAAAAAAAATGGCTATCTCAAAGTTCTTATCAGACAGGTTTGAGAAAAAAGGGTGTAGAGCGGGGGGGGGGGGGGCTACATGCTCTCCAATCTCTTTTGACTTTTAAAAAATGAACTAGAACTTTAAAGTTCCAATCAAGTTAGCCCTTATTAAAGTTTATACGACCATTCGGTCCTTAAGAACCTTATGGGCACCCAGGGTATAAATTATACAATACCTGTCACTCGGCCCTGAGGGTTTGTGTCGACACCTAAGTTTTTGTTATATGATCTTTGAACTATTTTTAACAAAATAGCTATCTCAAATTTTTATCGGATGCATTTGAGAAAAAAGGGTGTGGGGGGGGGGGTCTGGTTACCCTAAGATATCTTTTGACGCTTAAAAAGTGAACTAGAACTTTCAATTTCCAATCAAATGAGCCCTCTCTGAAGTTTATACAAGTATTCCTTCCATAAGAACCATATATGCCCCCAGGGCATAACTTATAACCCTTGCCGTGAAGACTCTGGGGGAGTGTCCTGTTCAAAGATATAGTTGCCAGAACTTTCAACTAGGTTGAACAAAAAGGCTATCTGAAAATTTTGATTGGATGTGTTTGGGAAAATGGTTGGCGTGGAAGGGATGTTAGTTCCCTATATAATTTCCAGAAATTTCAACTACATTGAACAAAATGGCTATCTCAATATTTTTTTATTAGATGTGTTTGGGGAAATGGGGGGCGTGCAAGGGGTATGAGTTGCCTTCCAATCACTTCCTTCTATTAAAAAGGGCAATAACCATTTAAATTTCCAATCGAATGAACCCTTTTTGAAGTTTATACGACAACGCTTTCTATAAAAACCTTATATGCCCCCAGGGGATGACTTAACACCCTGCCCTGAGGGCTGTGGGGGGTTGTCATCCTCAAAGACCTAATTTACAGAATGTTCAACTGCGTTGAACAAAATGGCTGTCTCAAAATTTTTATTGGATGTGTTTGGGGGCGTGAGAGGGGGGTTAGTTGCCCTCCAATAACTTTCGACTATTAAAAAGAGTACTAGCCCTTTGAATTTCCAATCAAATGAGCCCTTTTTGAAGTTTCTATGACAAAGCTTTCTATAAAAATCTTATAAGCCCCCAGGGCATAACTTACAACCCCTGCCCTGACGCCTGTGGGGGAGTGTCATCCTCAAAGACATAATTTCTATCTGGAAATCAACTACGTAGAACAAATAGCTATCTCAGAACTGCGATTGGATGTGTTCGGGGCAATGGTGGGCGAGGAAGGGGTGTTCGTTGCCTTCCTATCACTTTTGATCCTTAAAAAGGGCACTAGAACTCTCGATTTCCAATCGAATGGGCCCGCTTTGAAGTTTATATGACGACATCTTCCATATGAAGTGCCTCTGGGAAAAAAATAATAATAAATAATAAAACATTGGAGCCGTATGGCCTTTACTATAGGCAACGCTATAGCGTTGCCTCTGATTGATAAGTCGTGTAATTTTGCTCATGTATCATCAGGGGTAGAGGGTAGGTTTAAAATCCAATCTTTTTTAGGGCGGTGCCGAAATTATCCACGACCCTCTCCTCCCCTAGCTCGTGTTCCATTTGTGTCCAGAACCAGATAACGGGTGGAGTCCAGAACCAGTCGATAACTTCTTGGACGCACGGAGAGGAACGGAGTCGAAAGGAAATAACATTTTTGGGAGGACTATGGGTAAGGGGGGTTTGGAGATTAACCGAACTGAGTCTTTACTCCACGACCCCAGTTCTCCACGACCACGACTCCACGACCCAACTTTACTCAGTTCGGTTAATCTCCAAACCCCCCTTACCCATAGTCCTCCCAAAAATGTTATTTCCTTTCGACTCCGTTCCTCTCCGTGCGTCCAAGAAGTTATCGACTGGTTCTGGACTCCACCCGTTATTTGCCAAAATAAACTCAACCCCCCTCCCCTCTCAGACACCCTCCACCGTACTTCCCTCTCCCAGCATCATTTTGCCTTACCACCTCCCCCCTATAAAGAACACTCCCAATTTGACTTCTTCCCGGATCACCAGGAAACCTTTCCCCCATCCCTTGCACTTTACCCCCCCCCCCCCTGGCTACCCTACCAGTGTGACTCTGGTTTGAGATTTCCTACATGTGAAAATTATTCTGTAGTAAATAGTCCATCCCAAAAATTATCCGCTCCCTCCCATAGCCCAGTTAAAGCTTCACTCTTAAAGTCCAACCATAGGTCAGTTAAAGCTTTACTGATTACACATGCATTTCCTGATAAAAGATATAGTTTCTCCTCTTTAATAGAAGAAAATTTTACAAAAGAGAAAAATTTTACCCGCGACTCTCTCAATTTACCCCCAACTTTTAAAATTAAACCTCGTCCCCTCCCACTTCAAAACCGGTTTAGTAGTCTCTCGGTCCAGGGTGGTGAGTTTGAGCCTTATGACAAACCTTCCTACAATACCCCAAATGATAATATTTCAATTTTAGGGGATGTTCTCACCACTCCCAGCATCAACTTTAATACTTGCATCCCGCCAAAGTAGCCTCGCAATGAAGCTTTTTTGAAACAATCTGTTGTTAAAGAGTTTGATAAAGAGCGTTATCATTTCCCCGTTTTCCTCCTTACGAACGCCGAAAGTTGGAATTTTGAAAAGTTAGTTGAGTTTGAAGCAACAGCAAAATTGAACCATATTGATATAATTGCAGTTGCAGAAGTCCAGGGACAAAATCCAGATCTCCTTAAAATGACTTGTTTACAGGGGTTTATAAAGCTACGCCCGATTGACCAACCATTGGGGAAAAAAGGTTGAGGAGTAATGATTTTTGCACAGGATACCCTTATCCATGTGCCAGGACTAGGTGATTGCGATGAAATCATTTGGATATCAACTAAGCCCAAATGCCTGCCTTGGCCTTACACCAATTTAATCATTTGCTCATTTTGTTATTCACCCGGACGAAGTTCTCGTCGTAATTTTCATGATAGGCTAAAGTCTTGACTTTGTGACGACAGAGTATCTAAATGCCGGTATTTTATAGCAGGAGACGCAAACGAACTAAGTCTTAATTATCTGTGCAAAGATCAGAAGCTTAAGCAAATTGTTGATTTCCCTATTAAAAAAGGCGGAACCAGTTTGGGTGATATTTATACCAACCTTAAAATCTTTTACAATACTCCAACTACCCTTCCCCCTCTCGGTGATAGAAATCATTTCATGCTACAATTGAAACCACTGCTAGTTTTTAAAACAAATTACTCAGTCTCTGAATTTTTGTACTGGCCAATAACAAGTCAAGGTCTTTTTGATTTTGAATCTTGGATTACGTCTGAGAGTTGATGTTATGTCGTGTGTAAACCTTAATTCAAGGGTTAGTTTGCTTCAAACAAAATTAATGACGAATTACCAAAAATGTTTCCTAGAGGCTACCAAGAAGGTATGTTCCTAAGATAAACCTTACATTAATGAAAAAATAAAAGGACTAATCCATTTGAAGCTAAAATTTTTTCACCTTGGAAAGAAAGATGAGGCCGTAACCCTCCGTAAACAAATAAAGAAAGAAACCTCAGCAATGGTTTAAGAAAGTCAAAGAAAAAGGGGATCGCTCGTGCAAGAACCTTGATTTTATTCTGGATGAACCGCCTGAACAGACAGCCAATGAGCTCAATAAACACCTAGCTAGCATTGTGCAAACGTTCCCTCTCTCGGAAAACCATCTAATCCCTGAAACTTAAAAAGATAAAATCCCGCAAATTTCAGCGAAGCAAATAATAGAAATAATACAGAAACTGAAAAAAACTAGTTTTTGTCCCATTGGTATCCCAATTGATCTAATAAAAGTATTCCCTGATAAACTCTCAACACCCTTTGTTAGTATTTTTAATGATATTAGTAATTCCGGATATTACCCGTCGTGTTGGAAGCTGGGCTATATTACTCGAATCCAAAAGCAGGGAGGCCGGAACGATTTTACTGGAGTATGACCAATCCCCTGTACCCCAGTTTTTTCAATAATGTGCGATGGTTTCTTAGCTAATTGGTTAAAGGCAGAGATTCTTGGACTTATTGACTTACAACAGTTTGGAAACATGAAGGAGACATCTATTTCACACTACCTTGTTAGTCTTCTTGACACCATTCTTAAAAGCCTTGAACACCCTGATACTTGGTTGACTCTTTTACTAATTAATCTCGAGATAGCGTTCGACCTAATTGATCACAATCTCCTTGTAAATAAACTACTGACGGAGTTTTAAGTGAGTCCCTTTCTAGTTAAAATTGGTGCCTTCTTTTTAACAAATCGTTCTCAAGTGCTTAAATATAAAAATGCTGATTCCGATCCCCTTCCTATCTTTTGTGGGGTCCCCCAGGGAACCCGGATGGGCCCCATTTTATTTCTTATAATGGTTAATAGTCTCATGTTTGACCACACAGAGCGAAGGAAGTTTTTCACCTTGGAAAGAAAGATGATGCCTTAACCCTCCATAAACAAATACCTCAGCAATGGTTTAACCTCAGCAATGGTTTAAGAAAGTGAAAGAAATTGGGGTCGCTCGTGCAAGAACCTTGATTTTCTTCTGGATGAACCGCATGTAAACACCTAGTTAGCATTGTGCAAACGTTCCTTCCCCCCCCTCTCGGAAAACCATCTAATCCCTGAAACTTAAAAAGATAAAATCCCGTAAATTTCAGCGAAGCAAACAATAGAAAAAATACAGAAACTGAAAAAAACTAATATTTGTCCCATTGGTATCCCAATTGATCTAATAAAAGTATTCCCTGATAAACTATCAACACCCCTTGTTAGTATTTTTAATGATATTAGTAATTCTGGATGTTACTCGTCGTGCTGTAAGCTGGGCTATATTACTCCAATACAAAAGAAGGGAGGCATGACCTTGACCCCAGTTTTCATTGATCGAGTTCCAATTTAATTGATCTTCAGAAAGCGTTCGACCTAATTGACAACAATATCTTTGTAAACAAACCGCTGACGGAATTTCAAGTGAGTCTCTTTCTAGTTAAAATTGTTGCCTCATTTTAAAAAAATCGTTCTCAAGTGCTTAAATATAAAAATGTTTATTCCGATCCCCTTCCTATCTATATAATGGTTAATAGTCTCATGTCTGACCACACAGAGCGATGGAAGTATGTGGACGACCTGTCTCCACTTGAGGTATGTTGACGAAAAAATCTCAACTATGACATTACTTGACGATGTCAAACAGGAGGCTTCTTTGTCGAAGATGAAAGTTAACGCTAATAAATTGTCAGTTATGCCAGTTAATTTTTTAAAATAACCCCCTTCTTTCTCAAACTCCATTCCTCCCAAAATCTCTTGTCATATGCAGTAAACTACTTGATGTGACAATTACCGCTGATTTGAAGTGGGATGTCCATGTTCAAAACATCCTCAAACAAGCTTCCCCTTCAGTTTCCCTTCTAAAACTGTTGATAAAATTCTCTTGCCCCCATAAGGATCTTCTCCAACTTTATTGTTCCTTTATTCGGCCAGTACTGGAGTTTGCTTGTCCAGTGCGGCATTTATAAGATTGAAAATGTCCAAAACCGAGCATTTAGAATCATAAATGGTGAAGGGAAGGTTCCATATCATTATCTACTATGTAAGTTCAAGCTCACCACTTTGGCCAAGAGAAGGAACCTCTTGTGCCTTCGTTTCGGTACCAAGACCCTGTCTGTTCCCCAATTACGTTCCATCATCCCCAAACCCTACATTCCCGCCCGCAACAGACCGTCCCGTATAAAATCCCAAAAAGTCCCCAAACTGACTCCCATTCCCGCTAAACATGAAAGATATCGGAAGAGTTTTGTTGCGAATTTTATCGAGTTGTAAAATAGCCAGGAAAACTAGTCATTAATTTTAATGTTATCTATCTATTTTTTCTTTTAGACTTTTTAACTAAGTTTTGACTCATCTTTTTCATGTATTTTGTGCAATGGATTATGTTTGGCGTGAAGGTCAAATTCTATATATATATATATATATATATATATATATATATATATATATATATATATCCATTTCTCTAATATGTTTTTTAAGATAGGTTGAAAGGACACACTATAATAGTCTCCTATGTAAACCTTCAACTTTCATGCTTGTTGTAAATGTTAGTCTAGCAAATGGTTGTGGTTGCACCTTCCTTATCTATAATATATTAAAAAAAAAATTATGTCTGTATTTAGTTTTTTTCATCAAAACCATGATTTTCAGCCTTTAGAAAACATTAAAGCAGAAATTCTTTGTTTTAAATGTAATCCTGCTGTTAGTTGTGGGAATATATCCTACATTTTTAATGTGGTATAAAAGTGATATTGATAAAAAAGTGGTTAATTCCCTTTAAAAAAAAAACTTCTTTGTAAGAGGACATATAGTAATCCTCGTCAATTTCAGTTGCTTTATTTATTCTTTCTCATCTAAACACTTCTTATCATAGTCAGTAGTTCTTAAAGTCTTATAGTAAAAAATATAAATGTTTCCTTCTCGGGTAATGTCAAGTGTGACCCCTTTTACTGTTGAACCTACAAATTATATTAAAGACTAAGAATCTCCAATGATGTTGTGAAAAAACAAATGTAAACATCTCTAGAAATCATCATGGAGAAAAATGGAAGAAAAAACTAGTGATAAATCTTTTTGGAGGTTTTTCATCATCTGATAATACAAGTTTAAATATGTGGGAGGGGTCTAGCCTTCGGTCTAGGTGAGTGGGAAGATCCTTCTCCCAAAAGTTTAAAGTCTATCTTAGATCAAGAATCCAAATAAAGACATTTACTCATTAAAGCGTAATGTTGTTATTGAAACCGTGATCACATTTCCAGTGTTGACTCGCTTCCAGTGGAAGCAAGATGAAAGTGTGATGAATCGTTTTGTTACACGAATATACACCCCCAAATTGGCAGTCTTTTCAAGCGAAGAAGGAAGCGAGTGTCCTTCGTTCTTCACTCGAAACTACTTAATACTCCATATCTGTGTCTCCGCTAACATAGGGTAGCTTTTGCAGCTCGTATGAATAACTCAAGAAGCTGACCGTGCATATTAGTAATGTCCGTAACTGCGGATTTCAGCGATTCCTCTGCAGCACTCGAAAGGCTCTGGTGTAGAAAGTTTTCTCAAAACGATTTAATAGCTTCCTTTGAGAATCGGCATTTAAGATCATTGGTGACGAAATTGATCATGGGCACAAAATTATTTAGTTGACAAATGCCTTTTTTGGGGAATTAAAAAAAAGAAGAAAAAGAAGCACTAATTGCTTTTCAATTGCTTTTTCATTAATATTTGATTTTTGTTCTGGGTAGAACTTTCGAATGCAGCGTGATAAACGTCTGCAAATCCATAAAATCTTTGTGTCTTCGGTTCTTCCAGCTCCAACAAGGATTGTTACTGTGAGTACGTCTACAAGTTCCATTAAATCCTGGTGCCTTAGGTCTTAATAGGTCATCAAAAATTTCATTTTAGTACTTGGCTTTATTCACTCGCTCCATAGTTACTACAAGAATATCTTTTCTTCAACGCTAAATCAGTCGATTTTAGCGTATTATACCTCTGTGCGTAGCATTCATACCCGCTGTTTTCTGATGCTTTTATACCTCTAGTTCCCACACACTGGATTTTGTGGAAAACCGCATGAATTATGTGAACTAGGGACAATTTTTAGCCCTATATTTATGGGAAAGTACAAATCCGTATACACTGAAATTTTACAACGCGTACAAGAAAACGTGCTCCAAAATCAAATGAACAATTGATTGTTCAGTTTCCTATACTGCCTAATGTATAAAATAACATTCGACTCCTTCTACCTAACAATGATAGAATTGCAATGGGAGCAAATGGACTGAAACTCATCTCTCTGATAAGATAGAGGTAGATTTTTCCGCATCTTGTGTTTGATTTATCAAGAATGATGCTTTTTTTTTGCAAAATAAATGCATCGTTTGAATCTGGCTTATGTGCAAATCATATTATGTGAGAGCTAAGGGTTAGTCCTACTTCTCCACTGTTCACCTCACTTTTCGAATTTTTATTTAAATTTTCCTTGTTCGACAGGGCAGTGTCGGAAATGCAAATGCCATCGTCATCTGTTTATCCCTGATAGATGAATTTCTTGGGAATTTTTTAGGGGCCTGGGATAATTTTTGTGCCAGAAGTACAGAAAAAACGTCGGGCCCTTCTGCAGTATTACATTTACAATCCCCTTTCCCCTCCTTCATATACATGTAGTGCCCGAGTTACACTGTAGTCTCATCTGTCAATAAAAAAGCAAGATTTATGAATGGCATTATATATTTTTTTAGTTTAACGTCACACTCCTATTACAGAAACGACAAATTAGTTTGACAAGCTTTTGTGAACACTATTTTCGGCCCAAGTATCCTTTACTAATATTTTGTCTTTATACCATTTGCCAGATTCATGCTAGATTTGGAAAAACTGCTGTTCCAAGCATCCATCTTTTTTTGCTTTCAAAATTATGTCTTAAATCTTAACTCTGATTAGCCAATTTCATGCTTGAACAAGTTAAACAATGTTCAACTCAAGAAATTACGAACGGAACATACACTTGCCGTAGTCGTATGTAATTTTAATCTTATCAACAAGTTTGCATATGAGTTGTCCCGGGCATAAGTCGTTGAATGGATTTTTTTTTTCATTTATTAAAACAAACCTGCTAAAAAACTCAAGGTTTGTAAAAAAAAATATTATAAGCCTAAAGCTTTAATTTAAAGCCTATATTCTATTTTTTCAGAAACTGGGAGGATATGATACATGTATGGGATTACACTTTTGGTCCCGAGAAACTGGACATAGACACTGAAGATTGCAAAATCTTACTGACCGAACCGCCCATGAATCCAACAAAGAATAGGGAAAAAATGATTGAGGTAACTTTGGTGATTATTCTATTATATGTGTATTAAACGGGAAACAGTCTACTTGTTTTTAGAATTGTGTATCAAAACACTTGATTGAATCTTTACCTCTGTATGTACATAAAAATGTTCCATTAATATAAGGATTAATATTGAGAACAAAAAAAATTTTGATTTATATATGTATGTATGTATGTATTTCCAAAAAAAGCCATTGGGCCATAGGAAAAAAAAAAACAGAACATAAACATAACAAAACCAACAAATAAATAAAGAAACACAAATAAATAAAAAAAAAACGTATATTGAATACATAAGTAATTTTTAGCTTTTAAGAAACATTTTTCAAGCTGTAATAAAGTTTACTGAAAAATGTTCTCAATACACAAAAGCGTAAGTAAACAACAATTTTTTTTTATATCCAGTACATTGTTGATTTCATCGACTTAATTGCTTCAATCTCTCAATGTCTCTAACGTCAAAATTCAGTGCTTTGGCGAAAAATCAATCTTTTCATTAATAAATGCGAATTGGAGAAAATGTTGTTCAACTTGTAAGGTCAAGTCAGTACGACAGTGACAAGACAAGACCCCGTAGTCTTCTGTTATTCTCCGAATGGTCCTATCCAACAATCTCCTTGTACCTTTTCTTTTGCATAATATGACAGGGTATCATAACGCCATTTCTACTATATCCGAACAAAAAATTTAAGAATGGAAGAACATGTTTCTTTGGTTTTTTTGAACTAGTCAAATGTGCGTGATCAGAAAATTAAGTTGTCCTGTGATGGCTCAGTGGGTTTGATTTCAGCTTGGTAATACGGGACCCAGAGATCGAATCCGGGTGTTGCAACATATTGTAGGAGTGACGCAAGGACCTTAATAGTCAAGAAGCGTGGTTTATCCATGCAATGCAAGAAAATTAAGTGACCAAAATTATGATATTTTTGGCTTTAAAACATTGCTTTGGATACTCTGGATTTTTTTGTTTTGTTTTATAAGATCCAATTTAAAATTCCTCAAGTACTTAGATTCAAACACCCAGAAGAGTTAACCAAAATGAAGGTTTACGTAATTGTCTTCTGATTTCTTATTGGTATTAATTAAAAAAAAACTTTCCGAAAAATAAGTTTTTCAAATAAAAGTAAAGGCCATTTTAAACTTAAGCTCAGCAGATGCAAATAAATTTTAAAATTCAAACTCAAAACGACTAAAAATTACTATTAACGAGTAAATGAAACCCAAAACGAACAGAAATTAAACAAACAATCATAGCAAAAAATATACAAAAAGTAAGAATATAAATGAATATATAGATCTTAAAGCGAGTAATGTGTAGATTTAATATGAAAATCAAGCTTAAAACGAAAACAAATATTTTGCTATTAAAGTATAAATGAAACTTAAAACGAACAGAAATTAAATAAACAATCAATGCGAATAAACATAAAATAAATATTAATTTAAATAAATAAATTAATCTTAAAACGAGTGAAAATTAAATTGAATATGCAAATCAAGTTTGAATCGAATAAAAGTAGCTACAAACAAGAGTTTGGGTATCATATCACTGCTGAAGCCTAAAACCTACTGCGTCATTGGCGCTTTACGGAAAACAATTCTTTGAAATATTTTCACTTTTGTAACTTTGAGAAATCAAAAAATTAATTAAGATTTTAGGGAATAAATATCATCATATGTATATTAAATTGACAATGCACATTTTTTTTCAGTAAAATCAATTGATTTTTTTTCAGTAAAGTACAGATTATATTCTGGCTTTTAGAAAGCATAGGGGTTTTGAACCCTATTCACATTAATTTATGGTCGTTTTGAGTTTGACTCTTAATATTTATTTTAGTTTTTGTTCGTTTTGGGTTTCATTTATTTATTGATACTGATTTGGGGTAGCTGTATGTTTGGTAGATTATATGATAGTCCGGACGCCAGGTGTGGAAAATATGAACCATACCACGACGGAATGGGGCTGCTACGAGAATTAGCCTACCCTCCACCCCCTAAATTGACCATGCGAATTAAAAAATACCAATGGCACTTGCTTACGAGTGATGGGACACTCCAAACCTTGACTTTTTATTAAATTTTGGATTTTCACGCAAGAAAATGCATTCTACGCAAAGTTTGAGGTGTAGTTTTTTGCTCAAATAGAAATACCTAGAAGCCATAGAATGTTCTAATAACAAAATAACACGATTAGTTAAAAAAAAATGGCAGAGTTAAAAAAATGGCAAAACTATATGAGTCTTGAAAAGTCTTGGAAAGTATAAACAAAATCAAATTGAATATTAGATATATAATGATATTAATTATTGACAGATCCATCAGTTCAAGTTTTTTTTTACTGTAATTTTATTGTCATTTTCAATGCTGTAAGAACTGGAAAATAATAAATTTGTAATATACGAGTAATTCTTTTTCAGTGAAGCACCAATGACACAGAAGGCTATAAGTTTTTACAATTAAAGAAGAGGGCAGTATCCAAATTTAGCTTGTAGTGAAACTACATTTGTCTTAATCGATCTTGAAAAGAACTAATAAATTAATCTGAATATTTGATGCATAATGATACTAATTGCTAAAAGCTCATCAGTTCAAAATTTTACTGTAATTTTAATATTTATTTTCAATATTAAGTACAAAAGAAAACATTTGTAATATAATTCGTTTTCAGTAAAGTGCCAATGACGCAGTAAGTTTTAGGCTTCTGCAGTGAGACGATACCCACAATCTTGTTTGTAGTTATTTTTATTCGATTCGAACTTGATTTGCATATTCAATTTAAGTTTCACTCGTTTTAAGATTTATTTATTCATTTACATTCATATATATTGTATGTTTGTTCGCATTGATTGTTTATTTAATTTCTGTTCGTTTTAAGTTTCATTTATACTTTAATAGCAAAATATTTGTTTTCGTTTTAAGCTTGATTTTCATATTCAATCTAAGCATTACTTACTTTAAGATCTATTTATTCATTAGTAATTTCTGGTCGTTTTGAGTTTGAGTTTTTACAGATATTTGTATCTGCTAAGCTTAAGTTTAAAATGGACTTTACTTTTCTTTGAAAAACTTCTTTTTCGGGAAGTTTTTTTAATTACCTTTCGTTCGTTTTTGATTGCAACAAGTTTTAAGTTTTTATGGCATGGGGAGGGGTACTTACTGTCCGATTATTCTCGACTTTATAAAACAGATCTAGAACTTTCAATATAAATCGAATGAGGCTTTTTTCCAAGTCTATACGATTACCTCTTTGATAAAAACCTTATATATGAACAATAGACAGCTTGCATAGCTTGTGGACAGAGATTGACAACAATGAATGGATTAAAAAATAGCTCCAATGAAGGGGTTTAGACTCTTTGACTTGCTGACAAAAAAGGATAACGACTGTTTGGATTTGACCTTAATAGGGATTTGTGTGCCAAAGCAATTTTGCATCTATCACAGAGTATGTATTTTAACCTTATAATTGGATAACTATAATAGATTTCCAATGTGTTCTTCCCATACAAAACCCCTTCCTATAAGGTATAAACCCCCTTAATAAGTTATGCCACAGGGCATAACTTACAACGCCTACCCCTGGGCCCTGGTGGGGCTGTGTCGACACCGGAGTTTTTGTTATCAGAACTTTGAACTATTTTAACAAAATGTATATCTAAAAATTTTTATCTGATGTATTTAGGGCGTGGAGGAGGGAGAGGTGCTAGTTGCCCTTCAATCTCTGTTGACTCTTAAAAGTGAACAAGAACTTTCAATTTTCAATCAAATGAGCCCTCTCTAAAGTTTATACGAGCATCCCTTCCATAAGAAACAATATGAAGGGTTCGGAGAATCCTTAAATTACAACCCTTGCCCTGAGGGCTTTGGGGGAGTTGTAATCCTCAAAGACCTAATTTCCAGAACTTAAAACTATGTTTAATAAAATAGATGTCTTAAAATTTTGATTGGATGGGTTTGGGGAAAACGTGGGCATGAAAAGGGGGTTAGTTATCCTCAAATCACTTTCGACTATTAAAAAGGGCACTAGCCCTCTGATTTTTCAATTGAAAGAGTTTTTTCTGAAGTTTCTACGGCACCACCTTCTATAAAAACCTTATATGCCCCCAGGGCATAACTTAAAACCCTTGCCCTGAGGTTTGTGGGGGAGTGTCATCCTCAAAAACATATTTTCTATTTGGTAAACAAATACGATTAACAAAATGGATATCTCAAAATATGGATGGGTTTTTTTTGGGGTATTTATGGGCGTGGGGGGGGGGGGCTTGGTTTTCTCAAAAAACGGTAGACTATTAAAAAGGGCACAAGCCCTTTGAATTTCCAATCGAATGTGCCTGTTTTGAAGTTTCTACGACAACGCCTTCTATAAAAAACCTTATATGCCCCCAGGGCATAACTTAAAACTCTTGCCCTGAGGGTTGTGGGGGAAAGTCCTCCTCAAAAATATATTTTCTATCTGGAAATCAACTACACTGAACAAAACGGCTATCTCAAAAGTTTGGTTGGATGTGTTTGGGGAAATGATGGGCGTGGGGGGGGGTCTAGTTTCCCTCCAATCATTTTCAACTATTAAAAAGGGCACTAACCCTTTGAATTTACAATCGATCGAGCCTGTTTTGAAGTTTCTACGAGAGTACCTTCAATAAAAACCTTATATGCCCCGAGGGCATAATTTAAAACCCTTGCCCTGAGGGTTGTGGGGGAGTGTCCTCCTCAAAATATATTTTCTATCTGGAAATCAACTACGCTGAACAAAAATGGCTATCTCAAAATTTTGATTGGATGTGTTTGGGGAAAAGGTGGGCTTGAGAGGGGGGTTAGTTGCCCTCAAATCACTTTTGTCTATTACAAAGGGCACTAGCCCTCGGAATTTCCAATCGAATGAGCCTTTTTTGGAGTTTCTACGACACCCCCTTCTTCAATAACTTTATCTGTACCTTGGGCTCAACTTAATACCCTAGCCCTGAGGGTTGTGGGGGTTGGTCCTCCTCAAGAAGATGTTTTCTATCTGAAAATGATCTATTATGAACAGATAGGCTATCTCAAAATTTTCAGTGGATGTTTTTGGGGGAATGATGGGCGGGGGGGGGGGGGGCTAGTTGCCCTTTAATCACTTTCGACTATTAAAAAGGGCACTAGCCTTTTAAATTTCCGATCGAATGAGCCTTTTTTGAAGTTTCTATGACAACACCTTCTATAAAAACCTTATATGCCCCCAGGGCATAACTTAAAACCCTTGCCATGAGGGTTTTGGGGGATTGTCATCCTCAAAAACATGTTTTCTATCAGAAAATCAACTACGCTGAACAAAATGGCTATCTGAAAATTTTGATTGGATGTATTTGGGGGAATGAACGGCGTGGGGGGGGGGGGGCTAGTTGCCCTCCAATCACTTTCGACTATTAAAAAGGTCACTATCCCTTTTAATTTTCAATCGAATGAACCTTTTTTGACGTTTCTACGACAGCACCTTCTATAAGAACCTTATATGCCCCCAGGTCATAACTTAAAACCCTTGCCCTGAAGGTTGTGGGGGAGCGTCCTCCTCAAAAATATATTTTCTATCCCGAAATCAACTACGCTTAACAAAATGACTATCTCAAAATTTTGATCGGATGTGTTTTGGGGGAATGATGGGTGTGGGGGGGGGGGTAGTTGCCCTCCAATCATTTTCGACTGTTTAAAAGGGCACTATCCCTTTAATTTCCAATTGAATGACCCTGTTTTGAAGTTTCTACGACAACAGCTTCTATAAAAAACCTTATATGCCCCCAGGGCATAACTTAAAACCCTTGCCCTGAGGGGTGTGGGGGAGTGTCCTTCTCAAAAACATTTTTTCTAGCAGAAAATCAACTACGCTGAACAAAATGGCTATCTGAAAATTTTGATTGGATGTATTTGGGGGAATGAACGGCGTGGGAGGGGGGAGGGCTAGTTGCCCTCCAATCACTTTTGACTATTAAAAAGGGCACTATCCCTTTGAATTTCCAATCGAATGAGCCTTTTTTGAATTTTATACGACAACGCCTTCTATAAAAACCTTATATGCCCCCAGGGCATATCTTAAAACCCTTGCCCTGAAGGTTGCGGGGGAGTGTCCTCCTCAAAATATATTTTCAATCTGAAAATCAACTACGCTGAACAAAAATGGCTATCTCAAAATTTTGATTGGATGTGTTTGGGAGAATGATGGGCGTAAGGGGGGGGGGTCTAGTTGCCCTCCAATCACTTTTGACTATTAAAAAGGGCACTAGCCCTTTAAATTTCCAATTGAAAGAGCCTTTTTTGAAGTTTCTGTGACAACGCCTTCTATAAAAACCTTATATGCCCCCAGGGCATAACTTAAAACCCTTGCCCTGAGGGTTGTGGGGGATTGTCATCCTCAAAAACATGTTTTCTATCAGAAAATCAACTACGCTGAACAAAATGGCTATCTGAAAATTTTGATTGGATGTATTTTCGGGAATGAACGGCGTGGGGGGGGGGGCTAGTTGCCCTCCAATCACTTTCGACTATTAAAAAGGTCACTATCCCTTTGAATTTCCAATCGAATGAGCCTTTTTTGAAGTTTCTACGACAACGCCTTCTATAAGAACCTTATATGCCCCCAGGGCATATCTTAAAACCCTTGCCCTGAAGGTTCTGGGGGAGCGTCCATCCTCAAAAATATATTTTCTATCTCGAAATCAACTACGCTGAACAAAATGGCTATCTCAAAACTTTGATTGGATGTGTTTTGGGGGAATGATGGGTGTGGGGGGGGGTAGCTGCCGTCCAATCACTTTCGACTATTAAAAAGGGCACTAGCCCTTTGAATTTTCAATCGAATGAGCCTTTTTTGAAGATTCTATGACAACGGCTTCTATAAAAACCTTATATGCCCCCTGGGCATAACTTAAAGTCATTGCCCTGAGGGTTTTGGGGGAGTGTCCTACTCAAACAAATATTTTCTATCTGGAAATAAACTACGCTGAACAAAATGGCTATCTGAAAATTTTGATTGGATGTGTTTGGGGAAATTATGGGCGTGAAGGGGGGGGGGAGGGTTGCTAGTTACACTCCAATCACTTTCGACTATTAAAAATGGCACCAGCTCTTTAACTTCCAATCGAATGAGTATGTTTTGAAGTTTCTACGACAACGCCTTCTATAAAAACCTTATATGCCCCCAGGGCATAACTTAAAACCCTTGTCCTGAGGGTTGTGGGGGAGTATCCTCCTCAAAAATATATTTTCTTTTTGAAATCAACTACGCTGAACAAAATGGCCATCTGAAAATTTTGATTGGATGTGTTTGGGGGAATGATAGATGTGGGGGGGGAGCTAGTTGCCCTCCAATCATTTTCGACTGTTAGAAAGGGCACTAGCCCTTTAATTTCCAATCGAAAGAGCCTGTTTTAAAGTTTCTACGACAACGTCTTCTATAAAAACCTTATGTGCCCCCAGGGCATAACTTAAAACCCTTGCCCTGAGGGTTTTGGGGGAGTGTCCTCCTCAAAAATATATTTTACATGTGGAAATCAACTACGCTGAACAAAATGGCTAACTGAAAATTTTGATTGGATGTGTTTGGGGGAATGATGGGCGTGGGGGGGCGGGGGGCTAGTTACACTCCAATCACTTTCGGATTTTAAAAAGGGCACTAGCTCTTTAATTTCCAATCGAATGAGCCTGTTTTGAAGTTTCTACGACAACACCTTCTATAAAAACCTTATATGCCCCCAGGGCATAACTGGAAGCCCTTGCCCTGAGGGAGGTGAGGGAGTATCCTCGTCAAAATATATTTTCTATCTGGAAATCAACTACTCTGAACAAAATGGCTATCTCAAAATTTCGACTGGATGTGTCTGGGGGAATGATGGGCGTGGGGGGGGGGCTAGTTTCACTCCAATCCTTATCGACTATTGAAAGGGCACTAGAACTCCTGAATTTACAACCGATTGAGCCCCCTTTGACGCTTCTGTAATCACCTCTTATATTCGATGTGTCTATGGGAAAAAAAAAATAATAAATAATAATAAAACATTGGAGCCGTATGGCCTTTACTATAGGCAACGCTACAGCGTTGCCTCTGATTGTATCATTCAATCAAACGGTAGAAACCACAAAACATCTAATTTTCCTTCTTGTGAATTCTAATATATTTTCGCTGAAACATCTGCTTACGATTTTTGATCCATGATTTACTAATAAGTAACTTTCAAGATAGAAGTTACCTTTGAATTGTGTTTTTAATAAGAATTTCAACGGATTTTAGTATTTTACATTTGAACTGTTTTTTGAAAGTCGTATTCTCCCTAACTCTACTACATTTTTAAAATGTTAGATTAAATATTAGTTGATCCAGAAAGTGATACCTTTTGATATCATATCAAAGCCTTGGGCATAAATTTTTCGTCCATAAACCTGTATATGTGTGTATTTTTTCTCCATACCTTCCTAGCTTTTATAGAATAGATGATAAAAAAGGGGAGGGATAGAATTTAAATTTATCCATATATCCTTCACAATGAATATTCTACCATTCGCAAATATAAAATATTTCAATATTTGTACATCGAAACAAAGAATTTCTGAATATCTTCAAAATCGCCGCCAACTTCCTGAAAAAAGTTGGAGATTTCGCAGATTGGATGGAGCCTAGAAAACACGTGCCTAATAATACCAAAGCTTCTAATACTGCTACTACTACTAGCAACTCACCGCAGCACTAAGCCGCCTGAGGCCAACATAGCTAAGCATGCTCCTCCTCCATCCCAATCTATTTAGAGCCTCCCTTTTTACACCCGCCCACGAAGTTCCCATTTCCTTTAAATCTTTCTTTATGACGTCCCACCTCAGACGAGAACAAACTGCTTTCCCTTTAGCCCTAGACGGTTGGCCAAAAAGAACAATCTTCGGCAATCTGTCATCCTTCATCCGCACAACGTGCCCTAGCCACCTCAACCTTTCTTTCACTATAGCCCTAGAGAGCGGTATTGAACCCCATTTTTCGTAATGCCTATTGTTTGAAATACGGTCAGTCAGCCGGGTACCCAGAACAATCCTTAAGCAATTTCTCTGGAAAACATCTAGCAAATCTTCATCCGCTTTTCTGAGCGCCCATGCTTCAGAGCCATATTTGACCATTTTCATCACTGTTGCTTATAATATTCTAATCTTGGTTTGCAGACTTATCTTCCTATTCTTCCAGACTTTTTTTAACTGTGAAAAAACACCCTGAGCCATGGCAATTCTACTTTTAACATCTTCATTTCTCCCGCCATCTTTACTAATAATACTTCCAAGGTAAGTGAAGCTGCCCACCTGATCAATCTTTTCATTACCCAACGTCACCTTTTCATCTTCACTTATTCCTAGCCTTAGGGACTTAGTCTTCTTAACATTAATTTTCAAACCTATTCTAGCACCCGGAACTCGCAAAACCTCTAAAAGTTCATTCACTTTGCTCACACTTTCATCTAGGATTCTTAAATCATCAGCATAATCTAAGTCCAGGAGATTTTTCCTTTCCATTTGATTCCGCTGTCACCCACTACCTTTCCTGTGCTTCTAAAGAAAAAATCCATCCAAATGATTTGTATAAGGGGGAATAGAACACAACCCTGCTTAACTCCTGATTTAATACAAAACCAGCTGCTAACCTCATTTCCTACCTTAACCGCAGCAGTGTTATTCTCGTACATAGCACTAATCACATTAATGTATTTGTCTGGTATACCATACAGGAATAAAAACTTTACTAAAGCTGTCCTATCAACATAATCAAACGCTTGCTCATAATCTATAAAACTGAGGACCAGAGGTGTTTGAGAACTCAGGCACTTCTCAATTATTAACCTAAGAGTGAAAATTTGGTCGACATATCCTCTACCTTTCCTAAAACTGCACTGTTCTTCTCTTAAAACTTTGTTTACGGCATCTCTCAGTCTAAAAAGTATCATATTACTAAGTAATTTACTACCTACAGAGACCAGACTAATGCCTCGATAATTACCATACCCACTTTTATCACCTTTCTTATAAAGTGGCTTAATTATGGTTTTCCTAAAATCGTTAGGTACTTCCGCTTTTTCAAAAATCATATTAATAATCTTCAGTAACTTATTTCTAACCTCAGAGTCACTGTATTTAAGAAACTCATTTACCACCCTATGAGCACCTGGAGCCTTTTTATACTTTAATCCTTTTAGTACTGTCGCTAATTCTTCCTCACAAAACAAATCTTCCTTCAGATCCAAGGTATCACAAACTTTTCCATTTTCCTCTGTATCTTTTCCTGCAACTCTATCTTGGTTAAGCAAATTCTCAAAATGTTCTGTCCATCTCCCTTTAGTTCTTTCTTTATCGCTAATTGTGGCCCTATTCCTATCTTTAACTGGGACAAGTCCGGATTGACTACTCCCTCTCAATTTATTAACATGTCAGTACAATATCTTACTATTATGCCGTCTCTTGTATTGATCCTGCCAGTCTTCGGTTTACTATAACATAATCAATAAGGTTTGCTGTCTTACCATCCCGTGAATACCATGTTAACTTATGAGCCATTTTATGACGAAACACCGTATTGGTTATAACTAGATTATTATACCTACAAAATTGCAAAAGTCTGTATCCATTACTGTTTCCTTTTCCTATACCAAATTTACCTAGGCTAGGATACCTTCTATCCCTATTTCTACCGACCTGAGTGTTAAAATCTTCTAGTAAAAACACCATATTTCTGCCTGCGACCCTGTTTATTTGCTCCTGTAACTGTAAGTAAAATTCATCTGAGTCACTAGTGTCTCTGTCAGTTGGTTTTATAGGGACATTTACTACTATAACTGATACCCTGAACTTCGCTCTTTAGTCATAAAATGAGCAATTACTATTCTATTATTAATACCTTCCCAGCCTAAACAAGACATAACAGCTTCCTTGTTCATCATGAGCCCTACTTCCTGTCTGTGTACCTCACCCTTCATACCTGAGTAAACAAATTCTATATCACCTAATTTCATGCTTCCTACCCCTGGCATATGAGTTTCTAAAACTCCTAATAAGTTCAGTTCGAATCGTCTGAATTCGTCAGTCAAAATGTTGATACGATGGTCATTTTTTAACGTCGTAACATTCCAAGTTCCAATTTTCATGTTCTTTAAATCATTGAAATTATTTTCGCCTCAGGAAAAGCAATGATCCCAGATACCAGTGCAGGACGGGGAACGGGGATCAAATATCTTCTCAATTTTACACCAAAGTTCCTAAGCCGGCTTGGAACTGGACAGCAAGAAGTGCCTGGGACCTCCATGAATGGAGGCTTTGTGCAATCCTGGGCCCCTCTTGGTCACAACATGGTTTTCAGCACTTTGTGATGCTCTTCTGTCAACAAGATTCGAAATCCTACACGGACAATCTCAAGCCTATTTCCTCAGACTCATTATATATCCATGTCTACAAATATTATGCTACTATGGGGCGGCAGCCCATAATAGATAAATTATCAAGGAACAGGTTTTCCAGCCCGAGAACGCCCATTAAAACAGACTAAGCCTAGAAGAATTACCCATTAGTCAGAATCCCGTGCGAATGCTGTGTCGTTTACTAGGCTATAATTTCCTCGAGGGGCGCCACTCCTCAAATAGGAATAGAGTCGACCGCAAGATCCCCAGTCTTGTAGGTACCCCGGAAGGTCGAGGCAGCCCTTTGCAGAGGCCGTTGTCCATAGATCTGGATCTTACGCCCTGCCGCAGTTGTCTTCCTATAGAGGATCCTCCCACAATGGTGTTCTGCATCACCATGCAATTTAACCCATTACTGGGAGAAGTTTTGTTGCTCATGGGACTTGTGGACAAACCAGTGGTTCCTTTTGAATGTACATTTGAGGGGCCTTCTTCCTCCTCCGCCTGTATTTATGACCCCGGGTGAGGGCGACAACGTGTTATCAGTGGCGACAAAATGATCCACATTTCAAACTCCATAGTCTATATTGGTCAGAATTTTCCAAATAATTGAAGTTAGAGCTTCTTATTTAAAGTTTAAAGCAAATGTGAAAATGTAGCCTGGATTTATATGAAATTTTTTCACCGATCTCTGATTACGCAGCTTAAAAAATTGAAGATAAGATATAACCTGTGAATTTAGTTGATTCAACTGTCTTGATGCTAAACTGTTTAGAACATGCACATTCTCTGTTACTATAATATAGCTTTTAGTAGTTGGTGTCCCTATGTATAGCCTCTTGATGTTTGTAAAGCTACCAAATCGTATTGAAGATCTCATTTAGACAAATTTTTTATCATTTTATTTCATATTCGATCTGAGTTGTGGGAAAAAAGCTGCTGTTGATTTTCCAGCTTTAAAGAATTTTTTCTAGCATATTAAATCTTTTTTCTAGGTCATGTTTGAAAAGTACAAATTTAGTGGTGCTTTTGTGGCAATACAAGCTGTTTTGACGTTATATGCTCAAGGTCTACTCTCAGGTGTAGTTGTAGACTCTGGTGACGGCGTTACTCATATTTGTCCGGTATATGAAGGGTTTGCCATGCCCCATTTGACAAGACGACTAGATATTGCTGGGAGAGATATAACCAGGTACCTCATTAAAGTAAGTAAATTCTTGCAGTAGGGATAATCTACTAGTAGAAAAAGATTCAACCGCTTCATGACAATTTTTGGTTATTTTCAGTCTATGTGGATATTTATATGCTCAAATACATACCTGAAGAAAGAAGGGAGTCTCCCCAGATATTGGCCGATCGGATTATTCCCATGAAAATTGAAAAGAAAACTGCGACCAGTAAATTTTCTTTTTTCCAACTTTCGATTTTTTTTTAGCTTGAATAGTTGAACGTTGTGTTTGGTGAAAATAGACAAAGAAAGAAACGCATATATGTGTTTGACTTTATATATACGAGCTATGCTTGACCCAGCTTTGCTGAGTATCTTTCTAGCAAAGAGCCTCTATAGTCCGCATAAACGCTTACTTTTGTCAGCAGCTCGGGCCTTTGATCCTCGCACAGTCCGTCGCCTCCCTGCGCTCGTAACGGCTGGCTGCTCTAACCCTCGGCCTTTGCATTACTTCATTCCAAGTTGAGTCTTCTCAATTTATTTTTCTATTATTTTTCTTTCTTTGTATTGTCTACATCTACAACACTCTTGTAGTACATCTACAACTCTTGGTGTGAAAAGCATTCTCAAAAATTTTATTTTTCTAGGTTGTATATTTTGACTGTTTTTTCAATGTAACCCACATACTTGATTTAATAAAAATAATAGAGATAATTCATTTGTACAAAAGATCACTAAAAAATTGTTGCTATAGTCATATTTTTGCATCTGTTAATAGATGATTTGAGGTTGAACATTCTGGTGGTTTAGCCCAATCTTACAGTAACAAGAAAAAAAGATATGCAAGATAAAGCACTACTACTCCTTATAATGGAAAAAAAGAGAATTTGTATGTATAAAAAAAATGTAAACTATTGTTTCAAAGGAGCACAACCGTTTTAAATGTTGAATAATTGAAGCAATGTCAAATAATCTTAAATTGATATATAATTATATCAAAAATTGATATATATTTATATAGTATAAAAAAAATTATAATCTTAAATAATATAATATTATAAAATTACTATAAAATTATATTCTTAAGTTGATATATATAATATAAAAAAATATGATAGTAGGTCATTCGGAGCAAACCAGGTCATTCCAAATATTGAACTGACTCAAATCAGAACCAGCCTTTATAAGTACATGACTTAAATACCTTAAACTCGATGAGAGTAAGATAAAAGAGCAAAAGTTCTGACTGAGTGTCATATACTAAAGAAATAACGACGTTTTAAGGTTCGTATGTTATAATAATAATAATTTATTTAAACCCTCTATAAAAAAAATTATAAAAATTCTGAAAAGAGGAGTAAAGGGGAGAGACAAAAAAGAAAAAAAGACATGCAAAACACACAGACTGGAAAATATAAAACTAGAAAAATACGAGAAATGAACAAGAAAATTAGAACAAACACAATCATAGAAAGAGTAAGAAATACTAACAATTCAACAGACAATAAAATATCTTTATTAGAAGGACATGACGAGTGATAGACCTAGCTGATTAACAATATCATTGGAAAGTTAGGAATTTTACTATTTCTACGAAGGAAACGGTTATGACCACCTGCCATTTTAAAAAGTATATAAAATATTCTAAATACTAATGACATTGTGCTGTTCCTATACCACGGAGGTAACCGTAAAAAAACTTTGTAAATTTAAATATACTAAATTGATGGATCTTTTTTCTCGACTGGAGATAAAAGACCACACAGGAGCCAAAAAGAAAATATATGGGCCAAAGAAAGCGTTGTAAATGTGGCCTAGTGTACGTAGGTCGAACTGACCTCTGACTCTGGCAAGTGCTCCATATGTCTTAACAATTTTTTCTTTGAGGCTATGGATTATGAGGTGTTATGTATCACGAAGAGTTTTGCCATAAGGAAGTCCAAGATATACCAAAGACTTTTCTTCGGGAACTACGGTTCCATTTATATTAATAGAGAGAGAACCTCTAATCAGTCGGTTAATACCAAAAATTTAAAACTTAGTTTCGAACGGTGCAATGGTTAACCCTATGGAATTTAAACTCCTAGAAATTGGGGTCACAGCTTCCTGCAGCCCAGATAGATTATCGCCTAATAATAGAAGGTCATTAGCGTATGAAATATGACTGATATCAAGGCCACCTAGAATGACCAAAGAATGCAAAATAGTTGTAGCCGAGCGAAGACCTACATTGAAAATTATAGGGCTAATCACTGACCCCTGTTTAACCCCTCTCCTAATGGATATCTTGCTCGAAGTTAAACGGCCAACTCTAATTCAAGCGGTATAATTTTGGTACCATGACCAGAGAGATTGGCAAATGAACAGATTCACCCCAGATTTCAAGAGAGATAAAATGGATTGGGAGTGCAATTTGGAGTCAAATGCTCCAGATATATCGAGTGCACAAGCAAATAATTCTTTCTCGGAGTACTCATACTGACGAAGAATTGAAAGAAGTACACCGTGAGCGTTCTGAACATCATAAACCGGGTCAAAAATAATTTTTTTCTAAAAGTTTCCCAAGAATCAAACAAACTGTAATAGGCCCGTAAGAAGAGCAAACAGAAGGGTTTTTACCTCGTTTTTGGGATACAAGGAGTTAGAGTCTCACAAAATGACTTTGGTACATAATTCTGAGTCAAAGCAGCTTGAAATAATAAAGAACGATGTAAGAAAAGCTTGGGAGAGTCATGCTTCAAATGTTCGGGCTTGATCCCATCAAGACCCGCAGACTTACCAGACTTCAGAAGTCATACCCGCTTTTCAATATCAGAAGGTGAAACTGTAATAAAATTCGTATGGGGATTTCAATTGTGAAAATGCATTAATAGTTTTGATTTAAAGATGGTGTCTTGAGGAGGAGGGTCAGTTGCAAAAACTTTGGAAAATGTTTGATCCAATTGTCCATTGAAATAACATCTGGAGAAGAAGTTGGCAAGGATGTCAATTTAGGCACATAGTGCCATAAATGGGAAGGGGTATTACTGAGATTAGATGATAGCTCAGTGATTTGATGCTTCTTCCACGAATGGACAAGCTTACGCCAAAAACAGTGACATTCTTTTGCCTCTTTAAGGAGTGGATACGTAGACCAGCCTATTTTCCTGGTACCCCTCCTTATCCTTTCAAGAGGAACGGAAGCAGTGGCTGCGATTTTTAGAGCGTGAACTATCTGGGCCAGATAAAGCTCAAGGTCTAGGAGATCAGATGAAGGAGAAGTAGCTAGAAGATGGAAGGGAAATTTAATTTCATCTAGTAGAATCTAGAGTAAGCTGATAGTAATCTAGATTAATATAATTCCAATTCAGTTTTTCAAACCATTTGAGCACGGAGTTAGTAGGCAAAGATGAAGGGTCAATAGGGACTAGTAGCTCTAGATGAAAATGGTCACTTAAAACAAGTTCATTGTAGACGACCACCAACTGAGACTGTAACTCAGATATATATTGGTCAATGCAAAATCTATATTAGAAACGCTTCCGGAAAAGTGTGTGTAAGTGAAAGAACGTGTTTAGTCCATAATAAATAAGTCACTGGGCAAAGAAGATAACAAAATTTGTGAACGAGATAGAGAACGTCAGTCAAATCAGTGTTAAAGTCACCCAAAGCTAAAATAAATTTATTACTGGCCCTGATTTTTGCTAATAACTTAGAAAATGAAACACATGCTCCGCAAATCTCTGATCTGAACGAATATGGTTCTATGGCAGGCGCGCTCATTTGCCTGGGTAAGGAAATTTAAGCGCCGAAACCTGTATAGGCAAGTGAGTTTTCCTCTGAGTAGCCCTGATATGTGGTGATTACTTGGGGAATATTAAATTTTGTACACTTATGGTGCTATGGCTTGGTTTTGGGACAATGATTTACACTTATTAATGATGAATGTGCTCTATTTCGGACTTGATTTTTGGACTGTTGAGTTGGATGTACTGTTTTGTCCTAGGTGATTACATGGATGAGTAAGGTTAATTAATTGCTTTAAAATTTGCCAGAAATCTTTGTAAGCAGCTTATCCTTTATTTAAAGACCAGCCCAATTAGTGTTTTAAAAGTGGCAAATTTCCTCGTAAAAATGTAAGGTTAGGATGAGTAAGGATGACCTTGTTCAAGTGCTCATTTATCTCAGTTACTAAATTAGGAACAGTTTTTTTTTTATACCAATTAATTATCTGTAATACACTATAAATAATAAAAAATTTCTCCAAATCAACAGCCAGAAACGAAAGCTCAAGTAAAGTACTTTGAAACCTATTTCTAACTGCGATTAAGAGACCGCCAGACAGGAGATTCCTAGTACTCTTGGCAGGCTGTATGTAATAACTAAAATCACTAAAAAAATTTTAAGGCCTGGCAATTAGCTGGTAGTAATAGATGTTCAGGAACACAAGCAATATCAAATTCATTGAGTTTGATACTTATTAGGTCCAACTTCTCTTAACACCGTTCATTTTCTACAAAAAAAAACGCCACTAGTTAGAGTCACAAAGAGAAAAGAGGAACGCAAAACTATGTGCTTTTGCTTGCTGCTTTCTTTAGTACGGTACAACGAAAACTGGAACTAGTGTGATTGCCACCACAATTTATGCACTTCACCTAAACGCTGTGGCAGGGGTCCTTTTTTGAAGAGCAGTGGTCTCCCGCACATCTTGAGCCTTTAGCTGTTATAGTACACTTAGAGGCTCTGCGACCAAACGATTGACAGTTATAACACTGAAGGGTTCTCTCTATCGGCTTATAAAATTTGAAGTGTGTATAGTCGATTTTAATCCCATATTTCAGTGCACAATCGAGGTCCACACCACGTCGAAAAGACAATAGAACAGTCTTGGAGATACCGAAACACTTATCGCTCATGATATCACTACAAATACCAGGAATAGTTCCCACATCAAAATTATTATCGATATAAACAATCCCCAAAAACTGTTTCTTGATCACTTTGCTTTTTATTTGCACAGGCATAGCTCTAACAGCTACCGCCACAGAAAACTCATCTTTATGTGGAGGACTAGCTTATCTTTCTTGTTGATAATTCTCTCTATACCATCAACTTTTAGGTTTTTAATAAATTCACTCTGTTTACCAGGATTGCCATTCTTTATTTCGAGAGGTGGATTATGTATAATAATGGGAATTATTGTTTCTCTTTCTGGCTTTGAAGGCCACACCATTGGACTAAACTGGACAGTGCTGGATTCACTTTTTTCAACTAAAAAATCCAATAAACTTTTGCAGTCATTTGATATTTACGTAAAAGAACTATTAAAGTCATTAGGTAAAAAGGGAACATATATGGGCTCAGTTATTACCAAACATGGAATAGACTGATCATCACTCAAATGAGAACAGAATAAATCATACATATCACCCATAAGTGAGGCTGGTGGGTTTGTGCCCCTACGACCATCAAGTAGGTCAGTGTTAAATTCACTTTTGCAAGTATTGATACCATCCTTTAAGGCTTCTTTGCTAAAGAATTTCGCATGTTTCAAGATTTTGTCTCTTTCTATATTTTTCTTAATGGATCTTAGGAGAAAGTTTCATATAGGGCTGATAACCAATCGTACCTTTATTTTCAGTTTCAGTCCATGTTTTATATTTCAACCCCATACAATATTCAATAATTTTAGAATTTAGTAATAATCTAATGATGTCAACGCCAGAAAGATGGGCTAGTTAAATCGATAAATACCTTGAAGCAAATGTCAAATTTATGGGCAAGTCTTATCTAGCCCACCTGGGTATCCACAGATGGATTCAAATCTAAAACAAAATACAAATCAATATAATCAAAATAGAACAATTTTCACAATGTTATGTGAAGTGCAACACGTGAAATATTCTTCGTTATTGTTGGATTTTTAGTAAAAATTGTCATTGTGGGTTGGCTACTAGTAGTAAGAAACATTAAGAGGTACCTATTTTGAAAATAAGTCAGGAACTAGTCAGAAATATCGTTTTGAGGTCTTATTGTTGTTATTGGGGTCAAGTAATACTGTTATTTTGGATACTCGCCAAGAATTTCCTCCGCCAGTGAATTTTCAATTATCAATATCTTGTTTTGTTTTTTTTAATGTGGGAAGTTTAATTTTCAATGTATAACAAATTAGTGTAAATCCCAATCACAGGCTTTTCCTTCAGTTATATTGAATATAGTTTTATGCTACTTAAAGAACTTAAAATTCCAAACTGGAAAACACACGGATAGTCATGATAGTAAAACCAAAGGGATTTACCTGAATTTTGAAAAAATCCATCTGGGTGTATTTACTTGGAGTAGGTAAAGCTATGACACTTTACCTTCGTTAAAAATGATCCAAGGGGACGTTGCTTCGAACATTTCCATTATGTCTGGTAGAGAAGACACATACGCTCCAGTAAGGGACGTTTAAAGTAACAGAATATTCTAAAATGATGAGGAGTAGACTACTTGGATTTATTTAGGTACTTTAGAAAGAGGAGGTTTCAAGCAGAGTTGATTCATTAAATTTAGCATATAAAAGAAATAAGATGGGTAAATGGTGATCATGGTGTAAAAATACCAGAGATTCTGTATAAAACGTTATTCAAATTATTATTACTAATATATCTGTAAGCGAGGCGGTAAGTTAGAAGTCGATCTGCTGGGGTCGAATAAGCTGCCGACGCTCCTCTGCCTCCTCAATCTATTCAAAGCTCTACTCTTTACTTCCTCGCATGTACCTCCATTTTCATTTAAATCCTTTCCTATGACCTCTTCCTACCCCATTCAGGGACTACCTGTATATTCTTTAGCATAAGACGGATGGCTGCTTATTATTGGCGGTCACGTTATGTTATAAAGAGGTTAGTTAAGAGAAGCTTATGTCGGTTTAAAGCTGAACTGCTTGGCTCGATGTCACATTCTCTGAACATATCTAGTTTCCTGAAGGACGTGAGTTCGAGTCCTATTTGTAGCGAATGTTTCATAGCCAATTTAAATCTGTTTTTGTGAAGGTAACGCTAAGTTGTTGTATAGAATTGTCTTTATGGCTGCTAAAAAAAAAATATATCTGTGCATTAAATTTAAGTGCTTAAAAGGCTGTATCCAACTGAAAATATGCAAATATTTATGTTTGTATTTTTAAGAGCTGATTCCCAACTTTCTTTTAGTTATTACTACTTAGAGGCTATGCGTTTAATCACAGCGCAGACTTCGAGACAATTCGACAGATGAAGGAAAAGCTGTGCTACGTAGCCTACAATGTTGAGATGGAGCAACGACTTGCCTTAGAAACTACAGTTCTAGTCGAATCATACACGGTAGGTAGATGTTAGGGTTAGACCTTAGGAGAATTCCTTGTATATTTTTGATGCTTGTATTGACTCGATGCCTACGCGGTCAGCTAGATGTTAGGATTAGACTCCAGGGGAATTCTTTGTATATTTTTAATGCTTACATTGGAAATGTACTATTGAATGTATCTACTACGTGTTTGCTAGGTTTTTCTGATATTTCTTATTTGGCATGTTTTAATGGTGCTATTCACATTCCTTCGATTCAGGCGCGTTCCATATCCTGCTAGTTGAATATTTTCCGTGGCTTTGAATAATTGTATGTAATTTTGCGTTGTTATTGTTATGTAGGCTACCATACTTTGCTATGAGTGTTATAATGGTATTCAACTAGAAAGTGGATATCTCCAGAGACAAAGTTATGTCCAATATCTTGGTGTCCAAGTTGACGAGTGTCTTATGTTTAAACCTCATATTGAATCATTGTGTACAAAAATTGCCAGGAATGTTGGAATGCTGCGGAAACTGAAACATTTTTTCCCTCCTAAAATTTTAAGAATGCTGTATTTCTCGCTGGTTCATTCGTATTTGTTGTATTGTGGAAGCGTTTGGTCGGCGACGTTTATTACTTATATACTGCCACTGAGGGTTCTGCAAAATAAAGCTGTTCGTGTTTCATCTGGAATACCAGGTTCTGATTCCGTTCAAAGGCAATACGACGGTATCAAGTTTCTGCCACTGTTCAGCCTAGTTAAGTTTTGCACGGCATTATTCATGTTTAAAAGATTTAATAACCTGCTACCTTCATGTTTCTCGATTGCATTTACTGAAGCTCAACACAGGTATGAGACAAGAAATACCCATTCAATACGAACCCCGTTCCCTGTAACAACAAAGTCTACATTTTCTATCTGTTTTTATGGCCCGGCTGTCTGGAACAAACTTCCCGAGGAAGTAAAAAATAAGACAGATCTGGATGAATTTCGAAATTCCCTCAGAGTAAGCTGTTTTTCTCAATATGTAAGATTTTAGTGGTTGTGTGTTGAGAATGATTGGTCGAATGTTGTTGGTGAGATGATTGTTTGGGTTTTGAATGGATGAGTGATTTATTTCCTTTTTTTATTTATTTTTTTTCTCCTCTCTTTTTGTGAATGTTGTGAGTTGTGTTGGGTTGTTTGCGTGGATGATTCTCAAGTTCTCACTTTTTTTTGTTGGTGGGGTGGGAGAGGGAGGCGAGAGAAGATATTTATTTGTTTTTGGGTTGGACCCTTTTTGGGTTATATTAGGGTCCGAGGAAATAAAAGATAATAAAAGAAAATATTATATATTTTTTTTTAAGTGTTTTTCTTTTTTTTTTCGGGTTTTGTCCGGCATGCAGTAATGCATTGGATTGTGTTTTTTAAATGAGATGTTTGTTTATTTATTTATTGTAACCCGTTTGTAAATAAAAAAATCAAAAAAAAATCATGTGCTATTATTTTGTGTGATTTTCCTTTTTTTTGCCATGGCCGAAAGTGGCTTTTATTGCAATAAATGTCTAAAAATATCTATCTATAGTTACTGCTTTTTGTTGTCATGTTGTTCAACATATTATTAATAACTGAAGCTTCAATATTTATTTCAAAAAAATATATTACAAATTCATAAATAGCCAAGTCGCTTCTTTTGTAAAGCAAAAAAAAAAAAAAAGAAATCAATAGAAATAAAAAACAAGCTTTAAAGACTAATTAAAAACGAAATGCGTCAATGCACATACACGTGGCAAATCTAAAAAAGGATCAACATAAAATTTAAAGGAATTAATAAAATATAGCACATAATAATAGAATGAAAAAATAAACTTTAAGCCAAAAAATAATAAAAAAAAGGGGGAGTTGACTCTCTTATTTAACTATATAGGGAGGGAAACTTCTATATCTGTCTATGAAATTTTTTCGGGGGATAAAAGCGAGGATTTCTGCAGAGGCACAAGAAGAAAGGCGAGGTCTGAGGAGGCAAATGATTTAGGGGAAACGAATTTCTTCAGGGTCATGGTTAGCGCTATCGGAAAAACGTAAGCTGTTAGTTTTCTTCTTTCCTCATGGGTAACTAGATTGACTTTTTTTTAAAACAAGAGATTTATAAGGAACTCTACCTTGATTAAGATAATTCTCAGCCATGTTTTTTGGACAGCATCTGTTTTGTCAGAAGCCAGAATGCCAAACAGAGCAGATGTACTCAAGAATCGAGAACCTAAATGTGAGAATAAATTCTACAACAGTGGAATTTAGACCATTTCAAGTTTTCAAGAAGCTTAAGGAGAGAGATTGTGACATTTGCATGTTGTAAGATATCATTAATATGGTAATTTAATTTCGAAGCACTTGTGATTCTACCACAATGTAATTCCAAAATACTAACCGATATTTTAAGATGGATAGGGCGAATGAACGAAGATAGGGGATTTTAAGGACGTTAATTTCTTATTACAAAAAAAGACATTTTATTCCGAACATTAGAAAAGACAAGCACTGACTAGGGTTTATTCTAATGATAATTGGCATACTGCAACGTTTTTTTATAGGTATCTGCTGACTTTTGAAATTTAGTGGCCTAAAATGTTGCCGTGTCAGTTCCTACCCCTTTTAGAGATATTTTTGTAGCTGTCTCGTTGTTATCGTAATATCTGTGTAACTATATGGTAATACTCCTTCTTCGAAGCTTTTCCATAAACAAAATTGCTATTTTGATGCGTTATCTGCTAATCTGCCAAATATAATCTTATTTTAGGTGTTATTGTGATTTGTTCTTGTCTTTTTTGTTTCGCTTCTAGCCTTAATAACTTATCTGTTGTTCAACAAATTATTGTTGATATGTCTAGAAAGGAAAGGAGGCATTGAGAGAGTATAACGCCAAAGTAGGATTCCACCCCTACTTTGTTAATAAACTACTTTGTGCACTACCTTCATAAGCTAGTTCACTTTTTAAGCGTCATTTGGGTAATTTATGTGATCAATAATCTCGAAACTCGTTTTAAACGAATTGTTGAAAAGGGATCCACTTCCCGTCACTGGCTGTAGTGATATTTTCCTTTTTACTTTTCACTTTTACTTTTTTTGCTTCTATTTTTCTGTAAAAAAGTTGAAAAGATTACATTTGAAATCAATCTAAAAGGAGAAATTGAAACTTTTCTGTGGGAACCTTGTCAAACTGCTGAAAAATCACTCGTTTTTCATAAAAAGGGCAAGTGAGGACGTGACTGAGGGGGCACCCGTTTTTAGAAATCACGAACAACAAGTGACGCATGCTTAGCGTGGCGGCAGTGTGACAAGTGTGCTGGAAACTGTCTCAATTGTGGTGGAAATTCTGACAAGCCTTGTGGAACTGTGCGGCAGACGCGGTGCTCTGAGATTTCCACCTAGTGGTGGAAAGTGGGCGCTTACTCGGTGTGACCTTAATAGGCTTGCGTGCTTTAGTACACTTTGTATGGGCTATGAACAATGGGGTTTGGGTCAAAAATAGTTTGAGCTGACATGTGACTTACATATGACCTTATGCAGCAATAGAAATTGGAGCAAGGAAGGATTGTAGGGTTTGGGCCAACTAATGTTTAGGGCAAACATGGTTTTTAGTTTATTCATGACAGTCCGTGAGTTTGAATGTGTTTTTATGATCATTCTAGAATAAATTCCTGGTATAACTATTGGATTATCAGACGCATTACTGAAGTTATCTGTAACGGATAAATAGAGAGAAATTCAATAAGAACTTTAATGAAACAAAGGAAATTATCTAAAAATATCTCAGTGCTCCACTTTCTACCTCCGGTTAGTATTACAGGCAAAAACGTTGAATTGCATATTCTGAGCTATCCACAAGTCAAATAGGAATTTTATTGCTTTTCGTAGATTTTGCACTAGGCTAATCTTTATATAAAAGACATTTTAAAAGTTACTCCGCCCAAGTGCATATATGCACAGAGACGGAGGTGAATGCCCACACAAGATTGGTTAGAAAGACCCCCCACCCCCCTCAATGGAAATTTACAACGCTATACCCTATTTTTTTTTTTTTACTTGTGACCCCCCTTTATTAGATAAATCCTTGAATACCCCTCTTTTTTCAAACGCAATGCTTTGTTCACTAATAATCGAGTTGCAAGCTGTGAGTACTTTTTTTTAAGAAGTCTTTTCCGATTGACACTAAACCTTCCAAGCGAAATATCACAAATAGGCGTAGGCTTTCCTAGATGCATGAATTCAGAGTGCATCACTTAGGTACGTTGACTTCTGAGGTACTTACCATTATTTGTACATATTTAAGTGCTATTTTTTAATGTTTCTATTTCGATTGTATTCACTGTCTTTTTTAGTTGCCAGATGGTCGGGTGATCAAAATCGGTGGTGAAAGGTTTGAAGCACCTGAGGCCCTATTCCAGCCACATCTAATCAACGTTGAAGGAACTGGTTAGAACATTTTTTCTTTACTTAGTAGGAATGCTGATAAAAGTTCACAACAAGTGTTGTTTTGAAACTTCCGAGTAATGGGATTTCCTAAAAGTAGATAACTTTTTATTAAGAAACGTATTGGGAGAGGAATCTAAGCTACTACGTAGTGTGTTCAGTGTAGCAGTTCTGGTCTTTCTTGGGCCAGAAGAAAAATCTTGATTAGCGCCGCCCCCCCTACCCCCCCCCCCGCAATTTTTTGGCCAGATTTTAGCAAAAGCTTCATTTATCAACAAAATTTTCATTTATTGACAAAATTTGAGTACAAATATTACAAGAACATTAAAAGTAATTAAATTCGGTGTACTTACTTTCATTTTCAAGAAATGGTAATGTGGATACGAGAAAAATGAAAATTTCGGATTAAATTTGTTTATATTTACTGGGAACTGTGCCCTTTACTTTATTTTAATAAAAATAACTTTCAAAAATTATAAAATGATTATAACCGTTAGATTATTTATTCGAAATTTTGCGCCCCTAAAATTTCTGCGTCCGGGGTGAGTGCCCTCTCTGCCCCTCTCCTCCCAGAAATTACCTCTGAGTAGTGTGTTCAGTGTAGCAGTTCTGGTCTCTCTTGGGCCAGAAGCAAAATCTTGATCAGCGCCTCCCTGCTGCCCCCCCAAAATTTTTTTGGCCAGATTTTAGCAAAAGCTTCATTTATCAACAAAATTTTCATTTATTGACAAAATTTGAGTACAAATATTACAAGAACATTAAAAGTAATTAAATTCGGTGTACTTACTTTCATTTTCAAGAAATGGTAATGTAGATACGGGAAAAATGAAAATTTCGGATTAAATTTGTTTATATTTACTGGGAACTGTGCCCTTTACTTTATTTTAATAAAAATAACTTTCAAATATTACAAAATGACTATAACAGTTAGATTACTTTTTGGAAGTTTTGCGCCCCTAAAATTTCTGTGCCCGGAGTAAGTGCCCCCTCCGCCCCTCTCCTTTCAGAAATTACCTCTGAGCTTGCTGCTACATAGCCTCTCAGCTACGTGGAAAGCAATGTTGATATTTAAAAACTTAATTTTCGATCTATTTCTCCAGGATCAACATATTTTTTGCAAACAAGGGGGTAAAAAGTATCATGGTAATTGAAACATGTTACATATTGTGAATGGGATTAATCAGTCAATATAGGATGTTTAGTTTGTCGTAGTGCATAATTCTGATTTTCACATACCATTTTGTATAAGGTCTTATGAATTAAAACTGCCAAAATGATTAGATAACCTTTGGATGGAATATAATATGCACAAGGGGGGAGCTATAGCTGAGATGTTTGTTTTAGGGAGTTTTGATAGAATTAGTGGCTAAGTCTTGTTGATATATTATCGCTATTGTACTGACATATGCGACCACTGATATTTATGCCACTATTCTTCAAATTTTCTGTAGGGTAGGGGAGTTCTACGACAAGTTAAAGGGAGAAGGCAAGGTTGTTGGCAAATTCCTAAAGGGTCTGCATGTTTAGAAGTCTTCAACAGTTTAAAGTTTATTTTCAGATTGTAACTTGATCATTAGGTAAGTAAATAAAAAATATCCGCAAAGACTAAGAAGTTAATCTATTAGCAACATTTGTCTTCTGAAATCAGTATTAATGATGATGTTCCTGCAAGTAATCCTAAAATACGACTAAAAATGTTTCCTAGACATAGGAAATATAGTAATTTTATAATTTAATAATAATTTTATAATAATATAATAATTTTTCTTTACCTCTTCCACTTGGAAACTTAGTCCAGACTTTGCTCTAGTATAAATTGTATTAGTACTGACAAAAAAAAACTACTGAAAAAAGGCTTCCTTTCAAATTAAGGATTTAACTTATAAGACAGGAATTTAAAAACTGAAATAAGTCAATTTGGTGATGAATATCAGTGACTCAAAGTTGAATCAGCAGCAGTTGTGTTCTTAGTAATCAGTTTATTTTATTGAGAAATAATAATACTACAAAGAAACTTTTTTGATAAAACGTTTTGAAAAAAACGTTGTTTTTGAAAATACGTTTTTGATAAAACTAAATAATCTAAACAAAAGCTAAATTAAACTAAATAGTCTGTGATGTAGCAAAGGACATTTAAAAACTAGTACACTGAACTGTTTCCGCCCTTAAACGTAGAAAGAGAAGACAAAGGAAAAAATAATTGCTTCCTTAATATTTCTTGGCAGTCAATTCCGAATATTGGTAATTGTTAGGGTAGAGTAAGATCTGCTTTGGCCACTTGCTTGAAAGTATCATATCAGGCAACTGTTTCAAGGAAAACTCTTTTAGAGATGATCTTCCAAATGTCGTAAAAATATGTTAGTTTTGGTTTACACCTCTAAATCAAAACTTTGTCTGAATATCTGTTTATCTCTGATGTAAAACAGCTGAAGCTTTTTGATACGAACTTTTTATTTATGAACCAACACGTTCTTCAGATAAATGCTCGTGAACAAAACAGAGGAGTATTAGACCGGCCATGAAAAAAAAAGAAATATTGAAGTAGAGCTGCTGAAGTTAAACTGCTAAAATTTAACCTCTTATCATTAGATAGAACTTGAAGTTGAAGTGAACACAGTCTTAACTTCAACTTGAACCATACACTGATTGTTTGTCTGAAGCTCTAGCATACTTTGGAAAAAGGGTCTGGTTCATGACTAGGGCAAATCGAAGCTGGTTCATGATCTCCCGCATGGCTCTGATGTAATTCAATGCGTCTGAAAAGAGAAAGAGAGAGAGAGAGAGGGAGATAGCCTCCTTTGGAATAAGGGTCTGGTTTATGAATAGGCCAAATCGAAGCTGGTTCATGATTTCCCGTATGGCTCTGAGGTAATTCAATGCGTCTGAAAAGAGAAAGAGAGAGAGGGAGATAGCCTCCTTTGGAATAAGGGTCTGGTACATGACTAGGGCAAATCGAAGCTGGCTTCATGATTTGCCGCATCGCTCTGAGGTAATTCAATGCGTCTGAAAAGAGAAACAGAGAGAGAGAGAGCCTCCTTTGGAATTAGGGTCTGGTTCATTTTAGGGTAAATCGAAACTGGTTCGTGATTTTCCGCATGGCTCTGAGGTAATTCAATGTGTCTGAAAAGAGAGAGGGAGAGGGAGATAGCCTCCTTTGGAATAAGGGCCTGGTTTCAGAAAATCGAAACTGGTTGAATCTGTTTACCGAGAGAGTTTTGCATGAAATTTATCAAGTAGACTCTTAGCTATACTTTCAGAGTAGCTAGATTTAATTTCTCTTTTTTTTTCAGGAATTGCCGAACTCTTATTCAACACGATTCAAGCTGCTGATATTGATATACGGCCCGAACTATATAAGCACATTGTTCTCTCTGGCGGTTCAACAATGTATCCAGGATTGCCAAGTAGACTGGAAAGAGAAGTAAAACAATTGTATTTGGAGCGAGTTCTCAAAGGAGACGCAGAAAAACTTTCAGTGAGTTCAATGTTTTGTTGCTATTACAAGCCCCATTTTTTACCAATCTCATTATTACCTATTGCTAAAAAATTTTACCATCATTTTTAACAATCAATTATTACGTATTTCATTTTTTTTTTTTACAAGAAACTCCCGGGGCTTCATGATTCTTTTGTTTCAAGATTACAAAACTCCAAGAATAGTCTTTCAAACAGTTCCAATGTGTGATCTTTTTACCATTTCTGAAGAATATTTATAGTACGGCTGTTGAAATTGATTGAAACTTTATTGTGTTTTCATTAGTATTGAAATAAAATAATGTTTTGATCATTTAATTCAATTAATTGTTGATTTATTAGTTAAATTGAATTTATGTAAATTTAGTGAAATTAATAAAATTCGTGTTTTCAATATTTTTATGTAATAATATTTCAAATATAACACAATGAGTGAGTTTGTAGAATAGAACAGTTTGATTTAACCACATATGTATACATGCTAGCATGAAAGACAGCACACATGCTTAGTTGCATACTTCAGCGCTGTAAATAATACCCAAACCAAGATGAAAGCAGCCTTAAACTAACTCATCAGACGAAAAAAATGAAATAAAACAGAAGAGCAAGAAAGATGCAGACAAACTTTCACTTAGTTTTTTTTCTTTATTTGCATAAGTCTTTTTTTTTTACAAGAAACCCCAGGGGGATCTTATTGGCTTTTCTCAATGTTTTGAAAATCCTGAGAAGAGAAAATACTCTCAAAGTAAAATCCTTTTAGCGTGGTTGAAGAATGCTTATAGCATGGATATCAAAAAAAAAAAAATAACCTTAAATAGAATTAGAATGAAATAAAAATAAATTAATATGAAATAAAATAGAATGTCATTAAAAATAGACTCTCTTAAAGAATGTGGATAAGTAGAAGGATACAAATCTGACTATAGTATGGCACTTTTTGAAAAACTATCTGAAAAAATAAAATGCTTTCTAAGCTTATCCTTCAAATATTGATGAAAATGGTTCAATTTCAAAGCTTACTCCAGATTAGCTTGTGCAACGAGATATTAAATATCGGACGTCCATATTCAGGGCAAGGATTCTAGCTTTATGGTCTGCAAAACAAACTTAAGTAACGCCATTAAAAAAGTGGGCAATGCCCACGTAAAAGAAAAGTTGTAACGGTATCCTTACAGATAAGTATGTGCACTGGATTTTATTCGGGGGGGGGGGGGGAGGAGGTGGTAAATTTGAACAAAAATTATAAGTGAAAAGGTACATTTTGGTAAAATTACAACCATCACGAGATGTTTTTTTTTGGGGGGGGGGGATCTAGAATGCCTACTCAACACTATTATTTTTAATTTGACCCTACACAGTACTAATAATAAGCCTCTCAATGGTTTTCATAATTACGAAAGAAGCCCATTTTTGTTAAATAAGGCAATATTTTTTCTTAAAGTTTTTGTTTGATTAAGCAAATTTAAGGTGCAACTAGATGGTGTATATGATGGTTGTAATTAAGTAGACTAATAAGAATAGATCGACTCTAAGGCTCAGTTAGGGTTTGGTCAAAAATTAATGTATGAAGATGATTAATGGGGCCACAATTCAAAATCGGTACGTTGTTTTGATGTGACGATTTCAGTTTTTGGTAAATTGGGACTGGCTCTTCTTAAATACTAGATTATTATCTTTGTTCTTCGAAACAGAATTTTCTTATTTTAAAACAGGGTATTTTAAAGATTTAAGTGAAAATGTAGGATTTAATTGAGAATTTTAGAAATTTTTAAATTCAGAAAGGGAATACAGATCAGAGGGATTATACCAGTTACAGAGCAGTTATATTTGGAAGGCTTAAGGAAACTGAAAACAAAACGATTGATCCTTAAAGTTCAAAGAAATGGTTTTAGCAAGAGAACTAAAACAAAACTGTACTGTTGGGATTAAAGCACTTGGTATTTCACTAGTGAAAAGAGCGAATATCTAGCAACACTGCTGCTTTGGAAATAATCATGAATGGCATATCGAAAAAGCAATATCTTGTGTCTATTCCTCTTGTTCGTTGTTTCCGTTTACACTTTTGTTCTGTTTTGCCAGGAATCATCCTCAGTCCAATCTGAGAAGTTACTGTTTAGTAATCAAAATTTACTGTTTAGTTATCAAAGCACTACTGATAATTTGAAACGTTTCTCGGCAGAGTGCAGTTACGGACGTCTTTGCTATTTAACTCAACTTAATTTTGTTTCTTTTTTTTACCCCTGTCAAAAATTTGAGAGAAAAAGTTACTTTCTAATATTATTCCTCCTTTTGGATCAGAAAGGCGTGATTTCACGCAAAACTATACATTTTTGCGGTATGTTTCGTAATATATCTTTCTTCCGACGCACATTTAACGTCGCGATAGATGAATATTAGACAAACGCATACTGCTACTACTACGAACAACTCACCGCAACACCAAGCCGACTGAGGCCAACACAGCTGCGCACGCTCCTCGCCCTTCCTAATCTATTCAAAGCTCCCTCTTTACATTCTCCCAGGAAGTTCCGAATGCGTGACTCCTTTTATAAAAGTGTCTTCATGTATAGCTTCGATTGCTATAGCTTCATATATAAGAAATCGAAATTATTTCATAGGCAATGCCAAAAAGTTGTTCTTAGTCTTTGTGTAGAATATTATACAGCTATTAATTTAGGTTTGATTTTTTCTTAATTCAGTTTTTCTCTTTTGCGGTTGGGATTTAATGGGCTCAATTAATCGATGAATAATTTCACAATATTACTACATGTATTATATGTGAGCCGTTTTGTCTATAAAAATTGTTGCTAAATGGACACCCGTCTACTTGGCAGCTGATACACATAGAATTCTTTGTGTTTTACGATATCAGGTTTCAATGTCAAATCAGCCCTCTTGTTTCGTAACATGTTTCCTGCAAAGTAGTTGCTTTGGGATAAGCTAATTCAAAGGTTTGATTGATTTTAAAGAGTATTCTTATTCAAGTTTTGATTTGAACCTTTTCAACTATGAAATATATTTTAGGGATTTGGTATATGTTTAAGGAAATATTTACAAAAATGTGCAGAACGGACTATAAAATGGAGGGCTGAAATGATCTCACGAAACTAAACCTAATTACTAATTTATTTTACAAGCTAGTGAAATTTGACGTAGAAATCGTAAAATGGAAGTATTAAAGAATATATGGGTATTATTGGCTAGAATAATACCCATAACTAGAATTCAGGAATTTAACTTAACCATTCCTTTATCAAGAAATTAATTTATTTTTTTAAATAGCCTATCCAGTGATCAGTTTTGAAGATAACAAAAGACTAGCTGTGTAGAATCTCAAAAGTGTATCTCAAATATCCAACCCTTACATCTGCCATGTATGAAGTATCAAGGGAAACACTGCAAGCATTATCAAAGCAGTACCACCTGAAATGGTTAGGCTGGACGTCATATAGGAACAATTAGAATTCCTCCCTCTTTGAAGTATTCTACCTGAGCTACTTAGCTCCAGGGAGAAACTTTGGTAAACTTTTACCAAATCATATTATTGACTTACGAATAAAGTGAATATACCACTCAATGCCTTTTTTTATGCTCTTTCCAAATATAACAATCATTTTTGTTGGAAATTAATTTCACCCCACCTCTATAGCCTATACTCCAATTCAGGGTATATATTTGCACATTAGGGGGGGGGGCAAATTCTATTTTTGGTATAAATGGGAGGTAAGTTTAAACTTTAACCCCAACCCCCTCATGTGCAAATATATACCCTGAATTCGTATATGGGGTAAAATTCATTTCCGACAAAAATGATTATTATATTTGGAAAGAGCATAAAAAAAAGCATCGAGTGGTATATTCACTTTATTCGTAAGTCAATAATATGATTTGGTAAACATTTACCGAAACTTTAAATAAGGGCAAAAGCAGAATTAGTAGAAATCGGCCAAAGCGTACCTCAATCCTATTTAAGTCTTACAGATGATAGTGCCTTACCTCTGCAGAGTAGCTGTCAGCGAATTGCGCAAACATAGTTTAAAATTATCTCGGAGATCTTTGATACCGGGCGAGATAAAAAATACCAGGTCTTTGCCACAAGTACATATTGACGCTCATTTCTGCACACGATTTTTAGAAGGCAGATTTTTTTTTTTTTTTTTTTTTTGGTAGCTTAATTAGAGGTTGGCAGTCGTTTTATTATTGATAGTGTCCTTAACCAATATTGACATTTTTCAGATTCTGGTTCTATCGAAAAATATCATTGATTTTCTTCCTTAAAGCATAGACTATTTGGTTGTCAATTAACAAGATACTTAGCTTTGACTGCGAATATATCCAATTTGAGGGAAATTAAGTAAATAGTCGAATGTGTTTTATTTAGCATTTTTCTTTTCCAGCGTTTCAAGATCAGAATTGAAGATCCACCTCGACGCAAGGATATGGTATTTATTGGTGGTGCTGTTTTAGCCGATGTCATGAAAAATCGAGACGATTTCTGGATATGGCGCCACGAGTATGAGGAAAAGGGACTGAAAGTCTTAGAAAAAATGGGCATTCGTGCTACATAGTTTGTGATATAGATTCCTCTAGTTATAAAAAGTTTTTTTTTCCAATTCCTTTTTAACAGGAGTATTCCAGTTTTCTACTGTTTTGTACCTTCTGTTGTTAATGATTATCGCTGTAGAAACTAATGTGATACAGTTACAATGTGTTGATTCACTGAACCAAAAGAAGGTTTTTAATAATCTGTGACTTGTTTGTTTTTTTCTTTGTCAGGTTTTACTCATCTGCCTAGATCAGTGTTTTCCAAATTGGGTACTGTGGAGTCCAGGGAATAATCAGTCTAAGACCTAAGTTGGGTGAACTGAAAACCTATTTGATTCAGACGAGGTTTTAGCCTCCATTTTTTGCATTCAAATGCTTTTTATGACTAATAACTATTTTTGGAGGGAATTCAATATTCCAAGGGGAATAATATTGCATTTTCCGCAAACTAATCATAGTAAACGTTGAAAGTCTCCCCCGTTATTAACGAAAGAAATTGCTATAGGAATATAGCAAAACTTTATAGAGATGCGCACTTTAGGAGTTAAGGCAACAAAAATTTTGGTTCAAGGAGACAGTTTTGGACTCTAGAAAGCCGCACTTTATAATGTGTGGGTGGCCAAAGGAACGAGAAGGACCCCCTCCCCTCCTCTCCATCCTTGCCTGAGCACAGTTTATTTTGTGTGGTTTTTACTTACGTAGATTTATACAAATGTTTGGATAAAACAAAAGAAAAAAAAAACAAATTCTGTTTCCCCATACTTCTCAAGATCATAGATCCATCCCTGATGACAGGACATGCGAAAATGTTATGAGGAAATTTACTTTTGAAAATTTGAATGTAATGAAAGTAGAGATTATATTCATATAGAAGTCTTGCCTAGCTAAACTTCTATGTCACACCGGGCTCGACAGTTGTCTATACATGGACAATTAGTCAGACTTGTTTGTGAATGGCAATTTTTCGTTAACATGTCTGTTATCATGGTATCAAAGTTTTAATGTAAGCTTAACTATGATTACTTTGAGTTTATGCTGTTCAAAATTATTGGACCTGATAGTATAAAAGACATGAAAAGTTGGGGAGCACTGACCTATGTCGTTGACTTTATTTAGCTAATAATGGGTTTAATTTTGTCAATGTCCAGTCTAGCTTATCACTATATTTGTATCAAATATGAACATTCATCTCTTACGATCTGTTATGTGATGTCATTTATAAAAAAAAAAAAAAAAAAATAACAGTTGCCTTGGTAAAAATCGGTTGTCCGTGAAATATTTTTGGCCTGTTTCAGCCATTGCTTTGAGAAGAGAGATAACGTTGTCGTTTGCGCTTGACAGAACGTTTAATGTCCAAGGATTTTACTTGAAAATGAAAACCCCTAAAATAGAAGAATAATTCAAAGATCATTCAAAACAAGATTTTACCCATGAAGAATCTTCGTTGAATAAACATATGCTGACTGTCTAGCGTCGTATGTATATCGCGCACGTTTTCTTAAGTAAAAAATTTTCAAAAATGAACTCTTAACGATTGAGAAATGTAATAAATCTGCCTTTAAAACTGTAATTTTGTGAGCGTTTGTGACACGTAGGTTGTCTTATTTATATTTATAATATAAATATCATATAGTCCTAAATGTTTAATTTTTAGTTTTAATTGTGCGTTTTTTTTTTCATGTATAAGTAAGGTAAATAACTATGACACGAGTAGTTTATAAGTTAGTGATGATGTGTTACAATATTAGATGTTTTTTCCTGGCCCGGAAACGCGTTATTTTTTATTTAATGTCTTTGGTTTTAAAAACGTGTGCGATATATTGGTCCAAACAATAAAAGTTTTGCAATCTTGATTTTCATTGCTTTTGTTTCTTCCTCGCAATGGACTACACGAAGCTTTGAAGATCGTTCGCTGTATTATGAAATTAAGAAGAGCCAATGCACATTATAATATTCGCCATGCAGATTTTTGGAGACATGTTTTTTAAATTCTTATATGGAAGGGTTTCTCTCCCACCATGTGCAAATTAAGATTTGTTTAACAATTAAGAAGTTTCAAGTTCATTTTGTCACATAAAAGCAACTTATGTTTTAGCTGTCTGGTTTCGCTTCTTTTTTAACTTTGTAGAATTTTAAAGGAAACAACAAGAATATGCCTCGTACAAGTCCTCTAGCAACAATCTTGTAACTGTTTTTTGCTTAAAATTCTATTAAGAACTAGCTTTTGTCTTTGTGTAAGTTTTTCTGTTTTGGATGTTTCACAGGAACGCTAGCATTTATGTAGAAATTTACTGTAGTTGTCAGATGTCTCTGGAAGGTAATAAAATCTGTTGCCATTTGTTTATAACACAGTGTATGCGGTTCAGAAAAAAAAAAAATATAACTGCTAAAATCGCAGTCACTGGTGATTATAAGTTGATCAAATACATTTTTTTAATCTATGTTTCGTGTTTTATGTTTAAACGTGTTTTGAGGTCAGTTCTGACGGAATTTTTATGGAAGAGTTTATCATGCAAAAACGACCCATGAACTTCAGGATGTAAATTAGGGCTAGTATGTTAGATAGACAGGAAAACACGATGCATTTAAGCAAGGTTTCCTCTGCAGTAAAAACGAATTTTCAATTCTCAGCCCGAATAACGGCGAATCGGATGTTTTTCCAGAAGGCGAATAGATCTTCTAGCTAGGACATCACTTTTACTGTGTTTTCTTGCACTTCAACAAGATATAATGCCGAATATCGTATGCAGTGCACTATTTCCGACACCTAGGTGAAGATGCAAGGCCCAATTGGAATTCCACACCATTCGAAAACTGTATTACATATATGTCTATAATGGAAGGAGTAACCTCATCTTTTGTAGAAAGACTGGAAAGATTTACGTCTTTTTGTAAGTTCTTAGACAGACATACATGTGTAATTAGTCATAAACTGCCATAAACTACGCAACTGTTGAAGAGATTGCTACTTACAACGAGAATCATTATATACAAGCCTACCCCATGCCGACTAGGGGTCGGCACCGTTTTCGTTTCTGTTTCTGTTCTTCTTCCACCGTTTGCTGTTCTGTTTTTTTAGAAAACGGAAAAAACAGAAAAAATGTAGCCGTTTTTTTATTACCGTTTTTTTTCTTATCGTTTTCGCCGTTTCTGTTTTTCTTAAACCCGTTTTCAGAATCATGTCGCATTCTTGCGACTTTTATTGGATTTGGTCAGTTGCCATGTATAGAGTCTGGATTCTTGATAATCTTGATGCATGGTGAATTTTGTCAGTTCAGATTTCAGAAAATGTCTATGCATGAGAAGGAGCTTCTAATTAGAGAAATTTAAGTAAGCAGAAGTTATATATATATATATATATATATATATATATATATATATATATATATATATATATATATATATATATATATATATATATATATATATATATATATATATTATTCCGTATATTAAAGGGGCTGTCCCCTCCAATAGAGCTGTGAGAAAGACTCAAAGCTTTAGCGTAAAGAGCGAGGAGTTGAGGCGAAGACAGTCCCTTTCATACACGGAATAATTTCTGTTCGTTTTAAGTTTCAATGTCACTCCTTACTTCCAGTTAAAAAAAACTTGTTTTTTTATTTAATTTCTGAACGTTTTTGAATTAATGCAGGTTTTGGTAAATTTTCGGCAGTTCATATTATTGACTTGCGAATAAAGTGAACATACTACTCGATGCCTTTTTATGCTCTTTACGAATATATATAGCTCTTTAGCTCTTTTTTATGCTCTTTACGAGTATATGTAGGGGTGGGGGCAACCCCACCCCTATATATACCAATTCATGTTATATATTTGCAGATTAGGGGGGGGGGGGTGGGGGCAAAGTTTAAACTTACCTGTCATTTGCATCAGAAATAAAGTTGCCCTCGAATTTTTTGGCTACTTAAAAACGGCACTAGAACTTATAATTTTATTTACGAACGTTTTTATTAGTAATAAATATACGTAACTTTTGAATTAAATTACGTAACGAACTTCTGTATTCGTATATTTTTATTACGTATATTAGGGGCTCGCCTCCTAGTCAATACCTCGCTCTTTACGCTAAAGTTCGAATTATGCTCCAATTCTTTAAGAATACCGCTTAATCACAAAGGCCGTTAATTAGAATAAATAGCTCTTATGAAAATACTAAAAACTTTAGCGTAAGAACGAGGTTTTGACTAGGGAGCGAACCCAGTATATGCGTAATAGTTTCTTTTCGTTTTAGGTTTTGATGTTGCTCGTTACTTTCAGTTGAAAACTTGGGTACTTATTAAGAACCCGATAAACACACGAGAAGTGAAGTTTCGTTAATGCTAATGAAATAAAACAAAATAGGATGAAAATATAATAATTTATGAACAAATTTGGGCTATATATTTGATCATTAGGGGTGGGTTGGGGTGGGGTAAAGCATAGCATATATTAAATGCATAACTTAACCTAACATAGGTACCTTTTTTGCCCCTTCAACCCCAAACACTAGTGTTTAAATCTTTGTCACGGAGTGAGCAATACCTCACTAGGCAGCGAAAGCCTGTTTTTCATACAGCATCGTTGAGATTTCGATGCGGTCTTTCTCGCATGTTTATCGGATTCTAAATAATTACTAAAACTTGTTTTTTTTTTTATTTAATATCTGATCATTTTTTAAAATTATGCTTGGAAATCTGGCCTCCCTTCATAGCAATGTCCCTTCCCCCACGAAAACTTCTTCCATGGAAAGATCCCTCCGCGTAACCCCCTACCCCCTCCCCCCTCCACTACCAGAAAAAATCCCTCTGAAAATTTCTGTATACTTCCCAATAACCAATGCTATATGTAAATATTGGGCAAAGTTCATAACTTTCTGACCTTCCCCCGGGACTGTGGGGGATTAAGTCATCCTCAAAGACATATGTATTATTTGTTTCGACCATTCTGAACAAAATGGCTATCTCAAAATTTTTATCGGGTGACTTTGGGAAAAAATTAACGTGGGAGGGGGCCTAGATGCCATCCTTTTTTTGTCACTTGAAAAGGGCAGTAGAAGTTTTAATTTCCGTTCGAATGAGCCCTCCCGCGATATTCAGGACAACTGGGTCGATACGATCACACCTGGAAAAAAAAAGAAATACGCATCCGTGATCTTTCCTCTGGCAGAAAATACAAAATTCCACATTTTTTGTAGATAGGAGCTTAAGTCTCTACGACTTTTAGGAGGTGTTTCCCCCTTTTTCGAAATCAAGGCAAATTTTCTCAGGCTCATAACTTGATGAGTAAAACTAAACTTGACGAAACTTATATTTTTTAAATTAAGCATAAAAATCTGGTTCTTTTGATGTATCTATTGGTATCAAAATTCTGCTTTTTAGAGTTTCGGTTACCATTGAGCCAGATCTTTTTTCCTTCTTCTTTCATTCTTATTCTGTAATTCTGATTTATCATTCTCATTCTTATTTATATCATTGCAATCGCAGGAGTATGAAGAGTTAAACTCACACCGCTCCAAGCAATTAGTAATGATATTCTTTACAGGTGCTGATACTTCTGCTGTCATAAATGGCATAAAATCTGGTATCGAATTTTTCGTCAAATTCTGACTCCGAATTTGATGTGGGCCTTACATTAAAGAAGGTCAAATTTTGGGAGCAACGTGGGACCAGATACAATTACCTGTAGTTACTGCAAAAAAAACGTAAAGTCAACAAGGGGGTTTGCAACGTCGTTTAGAAATCACCTCAAGAGTAAGCACAAAATTGCTGAACAACCTAAAACAAATACTATTCCCAATAAGTCATATCCTACAGCCTTGCCTAAGCTCAGCATGCCAAGCACATTATGCGAAACCACCCAAACTTAAGTTGAAGCCGCAGCAAGCAAAAATAGTGATATAAGAAATTATTTGAAGTCTACAGGGCAGCAGCAGCTGAAGCTGAACAAGTTATGCAGCAAAACAATTTGTATTGACAAGCTTCCTATTTCAATATTTGAAAAACTGGGAGTAAAGGCTCTAATTTCTAAGCTTACTGGCTCCTCAGCTCGTACTGTTGCAAGACATTTAGTTATAGTAAAGAAGATCAAGGCCAAGCAGCTAAAAACGGAACTACAGAAAGTCAGGAAAGTGAATTTAACCCTAGACTGCTGGTCTTCAAGAACAGGGTGTGGCTTTATACTTATTAGAGCTCATTACGTAATGAAAAATGCTGACGGCAAGCTCACTTTAGTACATAGAATCCTTGACTTTAAGAGACTAAAAGTTGCTCACACTAGCGCCAACATCCTTCGTGCATTCCGTAGTAGCCTCCGGAGGTTCAGAATTCTACAGACAGTCTACTTCATATTTACTGATTCAGGAGCTAATATAGTAAAGGCCCTCAGAGACGGTAACATTATGCGAAGCTCATGCTTTGCGCACAACCTGCATAATGGGGTGTCTAATGTCCTTAAGCTATAGGAATGCAGAAACCAGGCAGAGTTAGTAAGTGCTACCCAGCTGAGTCATTCCGGATCCAGTTCTAAATCTGATGATAACATAGATACTGCTGAACAAGATGACTTTCCCGACCTGATTCTAGGAGATAATGACATTGAAGAAACGGGTTACACTGACTGCAGTAATGACAGTAATAGTAGCTTGGAATCAAATGATTCGGATCTTTACAGTGATTATGAGAACTCAGTACCAAGACAATTAGTTTCTACTGAAGTATTGACGCTGGGAGCAGCACTGGTAAAAATACGAAAGCTAGTTAGAATACAGAAAGTGTCTTCCAAATCCCATGACCTCTTAGAAGCAATCTGCAAGACATATAATCTTAGTCCATCCATCACAAAGGACATGAGTGTTTGATGGAACAGTACCCTTACTATGATGGAAATGTATTGTGCCTGTAAAGAACCACTGCGCGAATTCTTCGACCGAAGCCTTCGTGACGCTAAAATCAGAGACCTCAAACTTAACAAACAATGAGTGGTCTATTGTGGGAGCTGTCATTGAGGTTCTTCGCCCGTTTAAACAGGCATCGGTGATAGCTAGCGGGCATAATTATATTACGGCAAGCAAAGTTGTGCTGATGATTAAAGGACTTCAGTTATTTTATCAGACGCCAGATTGTAGTGCTATTGCTGAGCCAGTCAATGGCTTGAAGGAATTATTAGCTGTCCAACTCAGGAGATATTTTTTTAACAGTCCTAGGTTTGATATGCTACTCTTCACAAGAGATGGCTTTTTTGACCCTACAGTTTACGAGAAATGAACGATATAGACAGAGTTTCAGCTCGCCAGTCCGTCTCTTCACTTCTCCAGCAGTTCATTTCCGAAAAGAGGAATACCCTTTCAAGTCTAATAGCCCTTTCAAATCTAATTGAACTCTGCATCTTTCCTAATTGACATCATTCCTATCAAGACAAAGACTAACGAAAATGCATTACCAACTCCAAATTAAGAAGACAGCTTGTTTGCTAAGTTTCTTGAGAAGACTGGGCTTCGGATGAACTCTTCAAATCAAAATGCTAACAATATAAGCACTGCCCGCACAGCAGCAAATATAATTAGGGCATATGATGAGAGTTCCAGTGTTCTTAAGTGAGAGACGTAGATCAGGAAAAAATAATTCTGATCTGCTAGAATGTTGGACTGACTATTTCTACACTTATCCAGAGTTAAGTGAAATTGCTTGTATGCATCTCGCAGTGCCTGCAACTTCAGTACCAAGTGAGAGCGCATTTAGTATGTACTTTACTAGAAAGCAGTGCTCACAAATTACTGCGAAGTCACTTCAACTTCGATTGTTTCTAAGTGATAAGTTTTGATTTATGTGGTCATTTTGAATGTTTGGTCTTTTTTTTTTATATTCGATCTTTTTTTTAATCAATGTTTGTCAGTGTTAATTTTACTCTCATAAGCCTAAAAAAAAAACAAAAAAAACAACAGAAATATATCTTAAAACGACAGTTAAAAAGAAAAAAAAACGGACCGTTTCTGTTTTTTGGTAGAAAAACGGAAAAAGAGAAACGGAATTCCGTTTTTTTCTCATTTCTGTTAGAAACTGTTTCTGTTCCGTTTTTTAATTGCCGTTTTTTACCGTTTCTGTGTTAGCCAAAAACAGAAATGGTGCCGACCTCTAATGCCGACTGCCGGGGCCTGCATTCGAAATTTGATAAATAGTTGTTTTTGTTTCTTAACTGGCATATTCACATTTCTGGTCACTGAAAAAATCTAAAAAGATCGCAACTTTAAGGAAGAATTTTGTATTTTCCCCAGGTGGTTGTATCGAACCTATGGTGATGACATGACATCAAGAAGAGGCTTATATTACTTGCGGTCAAAAGATAAGTGACAATGAGAATCAATACATGCAAGCCTGCCGCGTAGCGATGCCGAGGCCAGGCCTCGAAATCGGCTAAATAGTTTTTTTTTAAACTGGCACATTGACATTACTGACCACAAAAACATTAACCCCCAACAGAGAGCAGAGCTCGTAAGGTTGGGTATGTAAATAATAGGACATAGACAAAACAAAACATCTCGTCATAATAAAAGTAATAACAGCAAAAATTAACTGGATTAACAATAACAACAAAAACCTGAGAAACAAGGAAGAAAAGAAAGGAAGGGAGAAAAGAGGCGTGGCGGGAGGGGCGGGGGGGGCATCCCATCATGAGGACAAAACAGAACACAAAGAAACATATCGTAAATTTTATTATTCCATCATCGAAGGTTAATAAACAAACATTAAAAAACAATCTTAAATATTTATTTCTTTAAATTCAGCTGAGATTTTTGTGATGGATCAATCTGAGTTTTATCATTCAGCTTATATTTATTTGCAATGAATGGTACTAGATACCTAAGTGAAAACCTTGACCTTTTGCATCTTAAAAAAGGAATTCGGTATAATCCCAACCACCGACGAGCTGAACGAGGGGGCAAAATCGATAGAGATTCATTGTAGAAATAGTTATTAGGATTTTGAATTTGAAAATGCCATAAGGAAATATTTACATCTCGTATATGTTTTAAATCCGACAAATTCAGGAAAAAGAATGTCGTTTTTGTTTCAGATGTATTTTAAAGTTTTGAGGTTAATTTAAAAAAATATTTCAAGTATTTTTACTGCTCTATTTTGTAGTACTTGTAATTGCTTTAAATGCGTCCAAAAGGTATTAAGATAGATAATTGGGTAGCAATTCAAATACAAAGCAATTAAAGAATGGTAAATTATTTTTAGTATGGAAATTGGGAAAATATTTTTCACCCGGAACATCGACTCAATATTTTGAGCAAGTTTAACCTTTAAATGATCAATGTGATTACAGAAAGACAACAATGAATCAAGTAAAACTCCTTAATAGCAGGACTAATTTTCACCTGCAAACTTTGCGGAAGATCATTAATATAAATCAAAAATAAAAGCGGACCTAATACTGAACCTTGAGGGACACCAATACCAATAAGGCTTTTAAATTAGACAGTTTTCTATCGACATCTACCACAATTTTACGTCCACAAAGGTATGATTTTACCAATTCTAATCCTATCCTTTTCATGCCCGCATTTTCCATTTTGTCAAGAAGAATTTCATGGTTTAATATGTCAAATGCTTTCTTAACATCGTAGAAAACAGTAGCCACATGGAAAGTATTATCTAAATAATCATTTATTTCTAATATAAGAGCTGCAACTGCGTGTTGTGTGGAATGGCTCGCCCTAAATCCAAACTAGTATTTGGTAAAAAAAAACTATCTTATTCGAATACTTTCTTTTAAAAAAATTTCAAGCACTAGATAAAGGCGATAAAATTACGATGGGACGATAATTATTTACATCAAATTTATCACCTTTTTCTATGTAACGGAATTACCCGGGTAATTTTCCATCTACTAGGAAACATACTTGAACGGGTACAAAAAAAAAAAAAAAAAAAAAAAAAAACGACTAAGTGGTTCAGAAATCACTATAGCAATACTCTTTAATAGCTTTGTTGATAGTCCATCATATCCTACTGAATTATCACTTTATATTTTTAATAACCATATAGAATTCTTCAAAACTAACCGTGTCCAGAAATATGCTCGTACCAGAGGGAGGGAAATAATGTTTATTCATCCTGCGAAAAGAAAAATCTATTTCTGCAGAAACGATAGATTGTCCAATGCCTACAAAATGATCACTAAACATTAGCAACAGCTTCCGGTCCTCTAATTTCCTCACTATTTATGTCATATTTCTTCCAATTTTATCCTTGATCAAGTTCCAAGTTTTCCGAGGAAAATCAGAATTTTGAAATGAATTTTCATAATAAGTTTTTTCTCTCTCTCCAAGAGTCCTTACAAACAGTTTTTTTTTAATTTTTAAAACGCAACATATTTATTTCTGTGGGATATTTTATTCTGATTTTATATAAATGGTGTTTTTCATTAATCAACCACAAAGGGACTCATTTGCTCAAGGTTTTCTTGGAGCATCCCTCTTTCCCATTGGATTTCTATACGAGCAAAATTGATCAGGCTTTTCAGTCGATATATTATAAAAATTGTCTATGGATCGATTTGGATTCTTTTCAGTAATTATTGAACTCCATTCAACGTAACCAAGCCCTTTTGTTAAATTTAACATATTCTTATGCGAAAAGTCTTGACGCTTTGTTCGACTTTTTTTTATTATACGGGAAATAAAGTGAAAAATTAAACATAATTATGCAGTGATCAGAAGAATCATCAGGAATAACATATGTATTACGGTGCCGTAAGGTGAAAATATTATCAATTAGTAAAAATGATCTATCAGTTATCCTGGATGGCATAAAACATACAGGGTTTTATCCATGAGCTAGCGGACATTCTAAAAACCGCACAGTTTTTTCTATCCATTCTATTCTGGTTAGCAGATACAATGTTCTTAAATCAATATTAAAATCTCCCATAACTAGATATGGAGTATTAAGACTAGCTAATTTATCCAACAAAATTTCAAAACGATTTATAAATTATACCTGACTAGCTGACGGAGTACGGTAAATAGCTGCGATTAGAAGCTTCTTATGATTTAAAAAAAACACTCAGCAACACAAGATTCAAAAAATATTTTAATATTCGCTGGCAAAAAATCTAGCCTTGCGCAAAATGGTTTGTAACTTTTAATCAAAACACCAAGACCACCTTGCTTTTGTCTATTTCGACCGATATGAAAAAATTGATAATCATCAACATGAATACTTTATGAATTTCTGCTGGAACATCCTCACTAATAAACAAATTGTAATCGTTTCTGTAGAATGTCTTACCCTTAAGCTTGCTAGCATTTTTTTTTATCATAGCTAACTTAATATCATCTTTTTATTGTCACCTTCAAAACTTACGATTTCTATCGCATTGAGTGATCGTGAAATTTACAACCTACATTTCTAATTCACTGCGAACTACCTCTGTAAATAAAACTTTAGCGTTATCATTGTCCTCGCGCACCGCATTCCATATGATAACATTATTTTCTAATTTAGCGGCTTCCATTCTCACAATCCTACCCATACAATCTTCAGTTTTTCTTCTTATCTTCATTATTCCATCGGTACATGTTTTTATTTGCAATTTGAGGCAAGATAAATCATTTTCGATCTTTCCAATTTTCAGCTCATAATTATTCATCTTATTCTTATGTAGCGAGTGGTCTTTTCCAGATTATCGACCCTTACCGTAAGAGTTTCTAATTGATTGTTGATTACTGAATTGATTATTGGTGGTTGTACCGATCCAACGGTGACGTCATTACATCAAGGAGAGGCTCACATTGTCTGCGGCTAGAAGACAAGCGACAATGAGAATTCATTTATAGAAGCATTTGAAAGTAAGTGTTACAAAAATCGGCAACCACAGTGAAACTCGAATCCTGGCGGATTTAAGTTCAAGTTTCAGAATGCATATATTCTCGCTATTAAAGCGTTCCAGATACAAAGGAAAAATATTACGCAATACCGGATAACGCATCATTTTTGAAATTCTTGGAAACCGGTTTGCTTATTCTTGGAATGATGCTAAAAAAAGGTGCTCAGAAACAAATCAATGGAGGCATTTACCAAAAATCCAACTCCAACAGAGAAAATCGATTGTGCAATTAACTTGTTATGATATTGTGACGCTTAACATGAGCTGGCCAGCATCCCAGAAACAATACATTGATTTCCTTAGAATGTATTTCTAAGAACTTTAATGTGATTCTAATATACGGAAAAAAGTAAAAAAAAGATCGTTTGTGGGGTACTGGGGCCCTGGAGGTGGACTCGTGGCCCTGTTGGGGGGCATGGGGTCCTGGATGGGAGTGTGGGGACCCAAACTCATGCGCAAGCCCGGTAATGGAAAACAAATGTGCTCAGGGCCATTTCATTACAATAATGGTACCTGCCCTGTTTTAGTCATAATCAATAATCGGCGTGATATCATTATAGTAAAAAAAAAGATCTCTTCAAATTTTACATTAGAATCCATATCAAAACTACGTTTAATAGACATCATCTTATTTCAAACTCACTTCAATTATTGAACAACATACTTGGCAAACGAAACTCAGATAATAATGCTTCCAGAAATTTCCTTATCAACTGGAAATTAAGATAACTTCATCCAGATAACGCATCATTCTTGAATTCTCGGAAACATGCCAAGGAATTGTCGGAAATAATGGTATGGACCCGCTTGTATTCGTTACATTGTTTCACCGACAACATGAATGATTACGCAATACCAGATAACACATCACTCTTGAAATTCTCGGAAACCGGTTTGCTTACTCTTGTAATGATGCAATTAAAAGGCGCCCAGAAACATATGACTGGTAGTATTTACCAAAAATCCAACACCAATTGAGAAATCGATTGTGGAATTAATTTGTTACGATATTGTGACGCTTAACATCAGTTGGCCAGCATCCCAGAAACAATACATTGATTGCCTTAGAATATATTTCTAAGAACTTTAATGTGCTTTTAAGATGCAGAAAAAAGCTGAAAAAAGTTTTTGGGGAAAAATTTGGGGTGGCATTGGGGTCCTGGAGGCGGACTTCGGGCCCTGGAGGGGTAATCAGGCCCTGGTGGGGGGTCATTGGGTCCTGCATGGGAATGTGGGGTCCCAAACTCATGCGCAAGCCCGGTAATGGAAATTCAATGTACTCAGGTTCATTACATCGCAATAATGATAACTGGCCGATCGTAGTCATAATCAATAATCGGCTCGATACCATTATAGTACGAAAAGATCTCTACCAATTGTATATTAGAATTCATATAAAATTTCGTTTATTTGACATCATGTCACTTCAAACTCACTTAAATTATTAAATAACATGCTTTGCAAACAAAACTCAGCCTGGCTGCTTGCATCCAAAGACCCATTTTACCAAAAAAAAAACCACTGGCAAGCATTTCCAAGCATTTTCCTTATCAATTGGAAATTGAGATAATACTATGGGCCTGCTTGTATCAATTGAATGGTTTCACCGAGAATATTTTTTTTTCCAGATAATGCTAGGTCTCTCCTTGGAAGTTATTAGTTGGATACGAGGGACTAAATAAATTGAGATATGGGCCCGATTGTAATAGGGGGGTATGGGCCCACTTGTAATACTGAGATATGGGCCCGCTTGTATTCATTGTATTGTTTCATCGAGAACATGAATGATTACGCAATACCAGATAAGGTATCATTGTTGAAATTCTTGGAAACATGCCAGGAAATTCTCAGAAATCAGGATATGGACCCGCTAGATTTCATTGTATTGTTTCACCGAGAAGATGAATGATTACACAATATCAGATAGCGAATCATTCTTGAAATTCGCGAAATTCTCAGAAACCAGTTTGCATATTCTTAGAATGATGCCAAAAAAATGTGTGCAGTGAAACATAACTGCCACCTATTCTTCTTGGAAAATTCTCTCTGGGCTTGTCATGGCTGCAGGTGCAAAAAGGATAGGGCTCTTGTTAAAGGCAGAAAGGGGATACTACTATTAACCTAAATTTACTTCTTAAGTGTTTGCCGTATAATACACAAGTACCAAAGAAAGATGCTTTTGATGCAGAATAGCGTGATTGAAGCCACTTTCCTTGTTTTTCAAACCAATGGATTTGTCCTGTTATTCAGCCCAAGGGACAGTAAGTTTTCTTTAAAGAGGGTTTCAACCAAGGCAGTTCCAATGGTGCACTCTGTGTCTCGATCTTACACCGTTTTAGTGGATTTTGGACTATTTTTTGTTACTATAGGACGTGTTCATATCTTATTAGGTCGCAACTACTGCTGCAACAATGATTCACACTAAAATTGTAAATTCTTAGGTTAGAAGTCTTGCTGTCATTCAATTGTCATAGACATACAAAATCAATTCAAAATCTACTTCGAAAAACTAACTAGTCGAAATTTTTCTTTAAAAGCTTGGAGTTTTAGGTGGATAAACATAATATCAACCCTGTCTCAAAATGTTTTAGTATATCAGTTACTATGGGCTCTGAAACCGCTAAAACTGGCTCCAAATCAAAATGAAAAGTACACCACTTGAATCAGCATGTTCAATAACTTTGTACGGGGGGATTATAGTCCCCTACATTGAACAACAAGGAAAATCACTTTTCTGCATCTGTAGCACTGATGTCTCCTTTTTTTCACCAGGGATAACGGGCTATCAGATTCACGTATAAGAATGGTAACAATTATCTTTGTAAAAATTTACAGAAAAAAAATGGGAATTACGTGAAACAGGCGGAACTGATCTCAAGAATGGCTATGGGTATTATGTTGAAGCTTTCAGGTAGACATAAGATAACACGATGTCCGCTACGCTCTTCATATTTGACGAATCGTCAAAAAGTTTGGTATCTAGCCTTTTAGCCATTGTTTCAGCATTCTTTTCGTTCAAAATACATCCAGACAGCACTAGTATGAGCTCCCTTAGCTCTGCAAACAAGGGATGAATCAGTGGTCCATCATGATGAAGTTTTTCAGTGAACACTGCAAAGTAGTCAGGACTGTTTGCAACAAACTGAAACTGCCTTCATGGTTGGATTCTTCAGAAGATTTGCAATCAACAGATACGAGTTCGAATTCATAAGTCTTTTGGTTTTCTTAGAGATAAACTTCAGAAAGTACTCAATCAATGGCTAGTAGTGATAGGTCAATCTAAGGAAGAGGAGTGGTAGGAAATTATTGTAACAATATTTACAGGAGGGGTGGTAGGAAATTACTGTATCAATCTAAGCAAGAGGGGTTGTAGGAAATTACTGTAACAATATCTACAGGAGGGGTGGTAGGAAATTACTGTAACAATATCTACAGGAGGGGTGGTAGGAAATTACTGTATCAATCTAAGAGAGAGGGGTGTCCCCCCATAAAGCTATAATAGTTTAAAGCAGGTTGTCCCCCCATATAGCAATAACAGTTTCAGGAGGGGTGTCCCCCCATGTAGCTATAACAGTTTCAAGCGGACAGTACCCTTTTTTATATTAATATATACAGGCGGGTTGTACTCATACCATTCAATGGGATAGTCATTCCAACAGGGCATTAACATGTATCATTAAAAAATCACCTCGCATAAAAAGATCATGTCTTTGCTTGTTTTTTATGTTGTAATAAGAATCTGAATACCATGAAAATTCGTGTTGTTCACGAAACAGTGATTTTGTTATTAAATTCCATGTTTCTGATAGAGTCATGGTATGGGTAAACGAGCTTGGTTGTTACAAGATTCTATGGCAATCCGTTAGGCATGTTTTTTCTTATGACATATCATACATACATCGATGGATGTTTACATGGTATGATTGAATGAAGTTAATGGCTATGAAATTCTGTCTGTTAAACAAAAATTTAGGTGTGTTTTTTTATGTTTGGCCTTGAACACGGGTATAAAAACTCTGACAATGAGTTATTTTCTCAGTTCAAAATCGGCATTTGAAATACAACCATGCATTCTAACAAAAGGAATATTGATGAAAGGCTACATGCAAGAAGTAAGTTATTCATTTATATTCTTAGTGGGTAAAGAAATTAATTCTAATATAATTTATCGGGTGGTTTATACAGTCCCCTTATAGTTAACGAATTGTTAAATATTTTTGAGCCTGGATCTTCAGAGGTCGGTAAAGAGCAATATCAAAACAAAAAAAGTATGTAAACACTGCATTTAAATGGCTTGCGAGCTTAGTACATGAGGTAAATCATACCTATTTTTTATTCTGGCCCAAAGTTCACCACCCCACCATGCTACAACCCTCCACTCCCCCTCACACACACACACACACACACACACACACACACACACACACACACACACACACACACACACACACACACACACACACACACACACACACACACACACACACACACACACACACACACACACACACACACACACACACACACACACACACACACACACACACACACACACACACACACACACACACACACACACACACACACACACACACACACACACACACACACACACACACACACACACACACACACACACACACACACACACACACACACACACACACACACACACACACACACACACACACACACACACACACACACACACACACACACACACACACACACACACACACACACACACACACACACACACACACACACACACACACACACACACACACACACACACACACACACACACACACACGCACACACACACACACACACACACACACACACACACACACACACACACACACACACACACACACACACACACAGTTACAGTTCGTTGTAACGAACTGTAAGTAAGGAGCGTCCCGGCTCAATGGTAACCGAAACTCTAAAAAATATTGACACCAATAGATACATCAAAGAATCAGATTTTAATGTTGATTTCAAATATATAAGTTTCATCAAGTTTAGTCCTACATATAAAAAGTTATGTTCCTGACACAATGTGGCTTATTTTCGAAAAAAGGAGGAAAGACCCCATAAATATTATGGAACCTTAATGAAAATCACACAATCATATTCAGCGTATCAGAGAACCTTTCCGCACAGGTTTCAAGCTCCTATCGACAAAAATGTGGCACTTTGCATTTCTTGCCAGAAGAAAGATCACGGATGTGTGTTTATTTGTTTTTTTTTGTTTTTTTTTTCTTTTTCCCAGGGGTGATCGTATCGACCCATTTGTCCTAGAATATCGTGTGAGGGCTCATTGGAACGGAAATTAAAAGTTCTAGTGCCCATTTTAAGTGACCAAAAATGGAAGGCAACTAGGCCCCCTCCCCCACCACTTTTTCCCAAAATCACCCGATCAAAATTTTGAGATAGCCATTTTGTTCAGCATGGTCTAAAATATTACAACTATGTCTTTTAGGATGACTTAATCCCTCGAAGCCCCCAGGGGGAGGGCTAAAAGCTAAGAACTTTACCCAATGTTAACATATAGTATTGGTTTTTGGGAAGTATACAGACATTTTCTGGGGGATTTTTTTCTGGTCGTGGGAAGTGGGGGTGGGCCGGGGGTTATATGGGAGGATCTTTTCATGAAGGAAGTTTTCATGGGGGAAGGGACATTGCTATGAAGGGGGCGCCGGATTTTCCATCATTATTTAAAAAAAATCAGAAACTAAATATAAAAAAACAAGTTTTTCAACCGAAAGTAAGGAGCAACATCAAAACTTAAAACGAACAAAAAAAATATTAGCTATATGATTGGGTTCACCTTCTAGTCAATGCCTTGCTCTTTAAGCCAAAGATTTTTTAGTACTTTCATAAGAGCTATTTATTCTAATTAACGGCCTTTGTGATTAAGGGGTCATTTTTAAAGAATTGGAACAAAATTCGACCTTTAGCTTAAAGAGCAAGGTATTGACTAGGGGGCAAACCCCCTAATATACGTATTAAAAACATATGAATATAGAAGTTCGTTACTTAAGCTAATTCGTAAGTTACGTATATTTACTACTAATAAAAACGTTCGCAAATAAAATTCAACAAGTTTCGAGAAAGCCATTTAACTAAATAAAAGTAAAACTGATAGGCAAATTTCATTTTATTTATTCATGCACGGTGAGCCAAAATCAAAACCTGCATTAATTAAAAAACGTTCACAAATGAAATAAAAAAAACAAGTTTTTTTAACTGAAAGTAAGGAAAGACGTTAAAACTTAAAACGAACAGAAATTAGTCAGTGCATGACAGGTGCTTTCCCCTCCTAAACGCCTCGCTCCTTACTCTAAAGTTTCACTAACTCACAGCTCATTTTTGTTTTCAAACTATCGACTGAAGTTTGAATTGCAAGTTTTTTTTAATTAACTTTAAAAAAATTAAAGGCATCAGATTCTAGCTTATCAACGAACATTATTGAAGAAGCTTCAAACTCCTATCTGCAAAAATGTGAAATTTTGCATTTTTAATTAACTTTAGCGAAAATTACGCCATCACATTCAGCTTGTCACGGAACCCTTTTAAAGAAGTTTCACGCTCCTATATGCAAAAAGGCAGAAATTTTCATTTTTTGCTCGGAGAAAGATCACGATGTATGCCCTCCAAAAATAGAGGGAAACTAGGCCCTCTCCCACGCTCATTTTTTTCTCAAAGTCACCCAATTAAAATTTTGAGGTAGCCATTTTGTTCAGCATAGTCGAGAATCTCATAAAGATGTCTTTTAGGATGACTTAATCCCCCACAGTTCCCAGGGTAAGGGCTGCAAGATATGAACTTTGCCCATTGCTTACATATTGTATTGGTTATTGGTAAGTATGCTGACATTTTCAGGAAGGATTTTTTTCTGGTCGGGGTGGGTGGGCTGGAGGAGGGGGTTACTTGGGAGAATCTTTCCGTGGAGGATGTTTCTTTGGAGTAAGGAACATTTCTATGAAGTGTGCGCCGGATTTCCAAGCATTATTCAAAAAATGATCAAAAATTAAATAAAAAAAACAAGTTTTTTCAACTGAAAGTAAGAAGCAACATTAGAACTTAAAACTAACAGAAACTATTACTTATATGAGGGAGTTCTCCCCCAAGTCAATACCTCGCTCTTTAAGGTACAGTTTTTTTTAGTGCTTTCAAAAGAGCTATCTATTCTAATTAAACGGCCTTTGTGATTCAGGGGTTTTTTAATTAAAATTTTTTTTAAATTTTAACGTAAAGTGGGTGTTATTTAATACGGGCAGAACCCCCTAATATACGTAATAACATATACGTAATAAAAAAAAAACAAAAAAAAACAAGGGATACAGCTAAACAGTAACCGAAACTTATAAAAACGGGATTTTGATGTCAATAAATATATCAAAAGAATGGGCTTATAATGCTGATTCTAAATATATAAACTTTATTAAGTTTAGTATTACTCATCAAAGGCTACCAGCCTGAGAAATTTTACCTGATTTTTTAAAGAGGAAGGAAACATCCCCTACAAGTGAAAGAATTTTAATGAAAATCCCACCGTCAGATTCAGCGCATAAGAAAACCCTATTACGTAGTTTTTAAGCTCATATCTGCAAAAATCTGACAACTATATCTGCAACGTATTTTTCGCCAGAAGAAAAATATACGAATATAGAAGTTCGTTACGTAAGTTAATTTGTAAATTACGTCAGAACCAAATTTAGAGACAGCCATTTAGCAAAAGAAGAGTAAAATTTTTATGCAAATTCTGTTTACTTATTCAATGATGGTGAGCCAAAATGAAAGCTGCATTAACTAAAAAACGATCAGAAATTAAATAGAAAAACAAGTTTTTTAAACTGAAAGTAAGGAGCGACATTAAAACTTAAAACAAACAGAAATTATTCCGTATATGAAAGGGGCTGTCCCCTCCTCAACGCCTCGCTCTTTACGCTAAAGTTTAAACTCTGTCTCGCAACTTTATTTTTTAAAACAATAAAAAACTTTAGCGTAAAGAGCGAGGCGTTGAGGAGGGGTCAGCCCCTTTCATATACGGAATAATTTCTGTTCGTTTTAAGTTCTAATGTCGCTCCTTACTTTCAGTTTCAAAAACTTGTTTTGTTTTATTTAATACATTAAGGAACGAACTGTAACCCATAGTAACTGAAGTAAACAGTTCGTGGTCATAATATTCGGTTAAGCTTATGTAAACATGTGCATACAATATACTTATGCACATTTAAGGCTTTATGGATTGTTCTTACTATTTAGCTGTATTTGTGGGTGTCAACGGCTTCATGATTTTATTTTGTTTTTGTTTTTTACAAAAAATAAAACGAAGAAATATTTCAAAAATGCAGCGAGTCTACATTAATAATAATAATAATTTATTTATTACCCACTATAAAAAAGAAGCGGAGTACATCAAGAACAAAAAAAAACACTAAAATCAGCAAACTTGCACCGTTAAAAATTATTTACAAAAAACAGTACTAATTATCGTGCAACATAAGACCTGCAGACAACAGAAACTATACTAATAGCACAGTCACTTTTTCCTGTAAATCAAGGAGGTTACCTCACAATTTTAGATGCTGGTTCGAATACCACGGAGGGAGGCACAGAAGGTATCAAAAAAATTTAAAATTACAAGTCTAGAGAGATGTCAGATATTCAGTCTTCGAAATCGGAAGAAAAACAGATAAAAAAAATAAGAGAATAATTACAAAATGAAGAATATAATTTCCAAACTACTTGGCTATTCTACCTCCCTCAATATGCGAAAACTTTGTGTTTTCCAACCTGAATTTTTTTTTTTTTTTGTATTATAAACTTTCATAGCCTGAAGTGTGTTTAGATTATTATTAATTTGAATACCAAGCCACTGAAAAGCAGAGACACGGGGATTAGAGAAAAAAGCACAATTAAGAGGGAGACTCGCACTCGAATTAAATGAAATATATTCGCACTTATCAACATTCAACATAAACCCAATCCGTCTGAACTGGTCTGAGATCCAGCTGACAGAATGTGAGAGTGCAGCCCTAGAACCACTGACAATGAGAACATCGTCCGCATAAGCAAGATACGAGACATCAATTCCATCAGAAATGAAAGTCGAAGGCAAGGATAAAAGAATAGGAGCAATACATAACTTAAAAATAGTTGGAGAAAGCACACCACCTTGCCCACGCCGAAGAATCACCTTTGAATCAGAAACTACTCCATTACATTTTACCCGAATAAAAGAGTTCGAATACCAGTTCCGTAACAAATCAACGATACAAAGGTTAATACTGTTCGAAAAAAAGGAATAGAGTGCTTTTGAGTGGTTTATTCCATTAAAATATCTCAAAAGATCATGAGGTAAGGTATGAAGGGAAGATTTATCATTAACAGATTAAAACAGGAGGGAAACTTGAACACAACCGGTATGCTGAAATCCCAGTCTTTTTTTAACGCCAATTTGGTTTGAACAAAAAATAACATTTTTCGAAGTGAAAGGGAGAAGAATATATTCAAAAACTTTGCTAAGAGTGCACGAAACAGTAATTGGTCGATAAGAACTACGCTCTGATAAAGTTTTTCTATGCTTCAAAACCGAGGTGACTATGCCATGGAGATAACTGTTAGGAACCATAGAAGTAGACAAACATATCTGAAGCAGTAGTTGAAGGTGATCAGTCTAAGTTGGGCAACTTACTTTTATGTGATAAGAAACAAGTCTGTCTTGATCAACAGATATAGATTGCATGTCCTTAATAGCCTGACAAACATCAACTGTAGAAACTGATAATACATTACTCTGAGAAATACGATTAGGCAAACATAACTCAAGAAGGTTACTAAAAAGCTTTTCAACTTCCCGGTTCACCTTGCTGAAAATATCACTATAATACGACACCCAAGTATGAACTGCTATAGGACTTTCGGAAAAATAATTACTGAGCTTATCCGAATTCATAACATGAGACCACTCCTTTCTCGACGCAGGAAAATCAAAACCAGATACCCTAGACTGCCTTAAACGTTTTTTATAAGCACGCTTGGTATTTTGCTTCAGATCGAAGACAACTCCTCGATTTGGCCGACCGCAGGACACCCATATTCGTAGCCAAAACTTAGCTTTATTCTTTACAACTTTTAATTCTGGGTCCAAAACCCATTCTGGTTTTCTAGTTTTAACTTTAATCTTTTCTAGAGGAACAGCAGTCGCCTCTGCTTATTTTAAGCACCAAATTATTTTATCATAACATTCATTTAGAGACTGCTTATCATTTGAGAAACGGTCAGTAACTTGAGGCAAATGGTAAGGAACTTTTGTAGAACCCAATAATGCAGACAACGTAGTAATATAAAGTGCAAAATTAGCTCTACTCCAGTTATTCCTGTAAAACCACTTAGAACTTTGTGTAATGGTCTAGTTGAACGGCAAGTAAATAGTGAAGCATCGAACAAAATTGGGAGGTTGTCAATTTCAAAATAGTCTTCATGAGCAAGAGAAGTCGATGCTTTAATATTTGGTAAGCAAACTACGTGATCGATATTAGAAATACTTCCAGATTGGTGAATATGTGAATAATCAACACTTTTCTCAACAGTTTTATGAGCAGAAAAAACCTCAATGACTATATTGGATCGAACTGACTGACTTTTAATATATGCGTTGAAGTCACCAACCACTATGAAATCATAACCAGTCGATACAACATACGCAAGAATTGCCATAAGATTTGCCGAGGCTTCATATACGCGTTTAAAGCGGAAATAGTATTTTTGTTACACGGGAGATACACATTCATCAGCACAGTATTACCAAACCGAACCGCAAGGATGAATTTGTCACAGTGAAAACACATTGGAGAGAGAAAATTCAGGTTATTCTTAACATTGCAAGTGAAGCCTCCAGAAGGTCTACCAAAAGTGACCTCAGCATTAGTTGTAAAAACAGATTGAATACGACTTCTTTTTAATAGGTTAATAATAGCAGAAGTAAAGAGGTGTTCTTGAAGACTGACTATGTCAAACCTGTCACACAATTCGACAATCATATACTCCTTTAAACGAGTACCGTTTATGTTAAGCGATACAATTGAAACAGGTACAATCATTGCATCTTGGCAAGGATATCTCGCAGCATTTTGTATCTAACACTAAAGGAGGCATTATTTTCACTACAATTGGAACATCTTGCGTCAAGCTGGCAGGGAGAATCCTTGGTGGAAATATGAGGGCCCGCACAGCGTGCACACTTCGCAACCAAACTTACACAATCAGCTACTTTATGGTCTGGCGAACGGCATTTTAGACAGCACCGAGGTGCCGACAGATATTCTTTCACAGATAAGTATTCATATCCAAGTTTAACACCATTTTGCATAGCCTTGGCTTTTGACATGGAGTCACAAAACTCAAGCTTAACCGTCCCAGTGTCACCAAGCCGCATAGCTTCCACCACACCTGGATTTCCTTGAAAGAATGAGAGGTCTAATTCCTTCAATATTCCTCTGACTATCCTTAAAAACCGTTTAGTTATCACCTTGGATGAAGATTCTGCTGAAATCGCTGAAATAAAGTCTTTGCAATCTTCAGCGGCTGAGTTTTTTACGTTGATTAGCTATTTATCTCCTCGCAAACTCAGCTTGGTAACTGCATCATGACAGCTCACTTTATCGAGCACTTCTTTGCGTTTTATCGGGTCATTTAGTGTTTGCAGCACTCAACAGTGGTGTGAGAGTCAGTTGACGGCGTCGCACGGGCAGGCAGTGGTGGAAAGTGATTATCATACGAATCGAACTTACTTGAAACAGTCTTTAGGAAGTGTTCCATCCTATTCAATTTCGCGTTCAAACTCGAATAAACCAGAGCAGGAATAATTAGTACATCATTTGGAGAACGAATTACAAACATCGGTATGTCTATATCTATGTCTATGTCTTCATAGCCACATTTCTCGAATATACTTAACATATCCTTCAGATGGCTTTCCAAAACCTTCGACCCCTGTCTTCTCGGAAACTCAGTCCCAGGTACAGCCACATCATAGAGGAGTTTTTTAGCTTCGATTATACTCGGCAAGTCCAGAAAAACTCCTTTCCAAATTTCAGTATTTCGTTTTCATTCACTCCATTATCATGGTTAAATTGCAAAAAAATTGAAACCGGCGAAAAAACAAGTCCATTATTCATTATTCACTGTACCTATCATAAGAACCAGATACCAATAAGCGAAGGAAGCGTAGTTTCCTGCTACCAGATCCCCGCAGTTTAAGGGAGTAACACTCCTGGCAGGTACAACGGCCCTTGCGACAAGAACCTCCCCTCTTCTGCTCGCTAATTAGCAAAATTGAATTATAATCAGATTATCAAACCAAATTAAAAAGATAGTAAAATAATAGATGACCTTATATGAGTGAGTAAATATATCCAAATGGTAAAATAGTCCGTAAATATAAATTTATTATTTCACTTATTTCGAAACTGATAGTCACTGCAATCCACTGTAATTTATTACAAATTTAATCTGGCTTAAATGTCAATACATGTTCTCGGGTCAAATGCGAAATGATAACTGTTAATGATAACATTTGTCTTGCTATTACCTTAAATTTCAGTCCAAGGTTTAAAAAAGAGAACGTTTAATCATAATTATTTAGTATTGAGGGCTATTAGCATAAAATATGGGAAAAAATTATCTAGTCAGAATTCGGTACAATAATTTTATTGAGTATCGACTTAGTTGTAACCATAAATTTCTCTTTTTAGTTAACAAAGTCGGCAGAAAGAAACTTCAGCTTTTTGGTGACGTCATAATGGCCGTGTACAGAATACAACTTCCTTGCGACAGGCGGGATTGAACCAAAGAACACTTGATCAGATCAAGAGCAAAGGCCTCATCCACAGCTCTGTCACAAGGTAACTCCTAAACTGATATTTGCTTCAATTGTTATCTCTATGAACTTTTTTGAAGTACCGAACCAATATAACCTTTTCTTGGTAACAAAGACAATGAGTATGTTTGGGATGCGACTTATGCTTTGCGGGAAATAAATTAGTACCTCAGCATAGGGAAATGCTTGCGATTGCAACTTATATCTGAAGTTCAACCTTCTTGACCAGGCAAAGACGTTATGATGAAATTAATGACAGCATGTAATATAAAATTAGAAATCATCGGGTCGGAAAATAAAAGTTTGTGTAGCATCTCAGCATACTTTGATAAACATCTGACAACACAAATAAAAAAAAACAAAGGCGTTATCCAAAAGAAAATCTATATACATGTTAAATGAGTTTTGTAGTTAAAATACTCGGTAAACAAACTGATTTGCTGGGTAAGACAAAAAAAAATGAAAAAAGTGATATAAAAGACACACCATTAATACTTGATAATAAAAGACCAGTCATCTGAAAAAAAAAGAAAATAAGAAAAAAATAACAATCCAGAAATGGTAACTTATAAGAGTGGAAACCGAAAACACCAGCAACATCTAGAATATGGTGTTCATTGTCATTTTTTCGAACTTCGTAATTGCACTTCTTTTTTTTACAAAAGCTTCAGATTAGACACTTATTACTGCAAAAATTGTGCCTTATTATTACACTTACCTTACTATAATATAAATCAAATTTTACCTTATTATTGCACTGAAAAACGCCAATAAACGCCAAAGATTAGGAGTGGTTGTGTTTCATCAAAACTAGCGCCACTTTTTACTCTTGTATGTTACCTATACTCTTTGAATACTGCTACAAACAACTCATCGCAGGACCAAGTCACCTGGGCTGAAGCGGTGAGGTCAAACTGCACCTCAATCTGCCCATTGCTTTACTCTTTACTCCCTCCTATAAGGCCCCAATTCCCTTCAAATAGAATAGTATGACGGCACTAGACCCTCAAGGTCCAAACCAACAGAGCTGATCTCCATTTCGTGACCCTTCAGCCAGAAAGTGCAAAGGGGGGGAGGGGGGGAAATATATATAATAATTTCCCTTAAATCTCTTCTTATAAAATCTTTATCAGAGTAAATATTAGTAATTATGTAATTATGATTTTGGCCTTTATCAGAGGCAACGCTATAGCGTTGCCTATAGTGAAGGCAACGCTATAGCGTTGAAGGCATACGGCTCCACTGTTTTATTATTTATTTATTTATTATTTTTTTCCCAGAGGCACTTCATATGGAAGGGGTTGTCGTATAGACTTCAAAGGGGGCTCATTCGATTGAAAATCGAGAGCTCGACTGCCCTTTTTAAGGGTCAAAAGTGATTAGAAGGCCAGTAAAATCGCTTTCATCCCCACCACCTTCCCGCAAATATTCAATCAAATTTTGAGAATAAAATTTTTTTTTACGTAGTTGATTTCTAGATAGAAATTATATCTCTGAGGATGCCACTCCCCCCACAGCCACCAGGTCGAGTGATGAAAGTTATGTGCTGGGGGCATACAAGGTTCTTATAGAAAACTTTGTCGTAGAAACTTCAAAAAGGACTCATTCGATTGGAAATTCAAAGGGCGAGTGTCCTTTTTAATAGCCGAAAGTGATTGGAAGGCAACTAACCCCCCTCTCACGCCCACCTTTTCCTGAAACACATCCAATCAAAATTTTGAGATAGCCATTTTGTTCAACGTGGTTAAAAATTCTGAAAAATTAGGTTTTTGAGGTTGATAAGCGCCCCACAGCCCTCAGGGCAAGGGTTGTAAGTTATGGCCTGGGGGCATATAAGTGTTTTATAGAAAGTGCCTTGGCTTTAAGAATAGAAAGGGAAAGCTATGTTTTTTAATTATTGCGTTATAACCTGTTAGGGTTATTAGCATATGTCTTTGTAAGACTGATTATTTAAAACAAATTCCTGGAATTACTCCACAAGAAAAAAGTATTTCTAACTATTTTCAAAATTTCTGTTGGTTCTAATGAATATTTGGCAAAATATTTTCTGTGTCGTGGGACAAGCTGTACTGAGAGCCCAAGAAAACTATTGAAAAATATTCTGAAACTAGATCTGACAAGGAGATTATGACGACTGAGCTCACTTATAATAATTTGAGTACACATTCTAAAAAAAAATGAGCAGGCTGTGACCTGGCAATGTCATCCTGATATATGCAAGCTCTATCCGACGTATGTTGAAACATGCCAAATTATTTTTGAAATCCTTGAAAATAGTATAACATTAAAATTTTCATCTGACAAAATTGTTAATATCTATCTTGACGGTTTGGATTATTGTGAAATCAATTACAGGGACACAGAAAAGCGTGGGCATTCATTGTACTGTAGCCCAAACGACGGATGTCAAAGCTTTTTGCTGTTTCTAAACGCACTAGCTCCACATTTTCCGGTCTTAACCTGTTTCATTAAAAGTGTATATAAGGCAGCAAAGAAATCTAAGATTATACGACAAAGCAATACACTAAAAGTCCAGGGCTCGTAAAAGAAACTAAGTGATCATTTAGAAGAAGTATGAAGAAGACTCAATTGTAATAGTCAAGGTGTCATCTACGGCGAAAGAAATATTAGTGTTTATATAGATGAAAATACAATAATGAAGTCATTTGGTGAGAACCTTCAGGTAGAAGCAGGGATGTATACCCCGCACTGCGGGAAACCTCACTGCAGAAGCCTAAAACCTAAAAACTAATAGTAATATTAATTGCTGAAAGCTCATCAGTTCAAAATTTTACTGTAATTTTAATATTTATTTTCAATATTAAGTACAAAAGAAAATATTTGTAATATAATTCGTTTTCAGTAAAGCGCCAATGACGCAGTAGGTTTTAGGCTTCTGCAGTGAGGCGATACCCAAACTCTTGTTTGTAGTTGTTTTTATTTGATTCAAACTTGATTTGCATATTCAATTTAAGTTTCAGTCGTTTTAAGATTTATTTATTCATTTAGATTAATATATATTGTATGTTTCTTAGCATTGATTGTTTATTTAATTTCTGTTCGTTTTAAGTTTCATTTATACTTTAATAGCAAAATATTTTTTTTCGTTTTAAGCTTGATTTTCATATTCAATCTAAGCATTACTCGCTTTAAAATCTATTTATTCATTTACATTATTAATTGTTGTATGTTTTTTTGCTATGATTGTTTATTTAATTTCTGTTCGTTTTGTGTATCATTTATTCTTTAATTGTAATTTCTGGTCGTTTTGAGTTTGAATTTTAACAGGTATTTGTATCTGCTGAGCTTAAGTTTAAAATGGCCTTACTTTTCTTTGAAAACCTTGTTTTTCGAAAAGTTTTTTAAAATTAATTTTTGTTCGTTTTTGATTGCAAAACGTTTCGAGTTTCTATGGCATGGGGGGGGGGGTTCGATTACTGTCCGATTGTTCTTGACTTTAAAAAACGGATCTAGAACTTTCGATTTAAATCGAATGAGGCTTTTTTCAAAGTCTATACGATTACTTCTTTGATAAAAACCTTATATATGAACAATAGACAGCTTGCATAACTTGTGGACAGCGATTGACAACGATGAATTGATTTAAAAAATAGCTTCAATAAGGGTGTTTAGACCATTGACACAGAGAGATAACGACTGTTTGGAATTGGCCTTAATAGGATTTTGTTTGCCAAAGCAATTTTGTATCTATCGCAGAGTATGTATTTTAACCTTATAATTGGATAATTATAATAGATTTACTATGTGTTCTTCCCATACAAAACTTTACCTTATTAAAGTCTTTGGGGTGGGGGCAGCGTAGTTGGCATAAAGAAGAAAACTTTAGCGTAGACAGTAGGAGAGGGGGAGGCGGAGGTTGGAGGCTCATCCAATACGGGGTGGACTTCACTTATCTCCTCCGTCCCGAATTAGAAGATTAGACTGACTCATTGGGCTGTAGAATGTTGTACCGTTTGAGTTGTGGAAGACTTTAAAATACTAAAAAATAATTTATGTTTTTTTTTATTGCAGGATTGATTCCACAGATTGTGGAATGGTGAGCCCCCTGGCCCATGATATGGGTGAGCCCCAACTCATAATATGCAATTTTCATTAATTGTTCCGTGTTATGTGCATACATTATTCTATATGTTATTTTGAGTCATACTTTTATCGCATTCTGTTCATTTTTAAGGGGTATAAAAATGATATCAAAGGAGTATAAACTAGGGTTTAGGGGGGGGGGGGGAAGCTGGTTACCCTCCAATATCTTTTGACGCTTAAAAAGTGAACTAAAACTTTCAATTTCCAATCAAATAAGCCCTCTCTGAAATTTATACGACAATGCTGTCTATGCAAAACCATATATGCCCCCAGGGCATAACTTACAACCCTTGCCCTGAAGGCTCTGGGGGAGTTGTCATCCTCAAAGCCCTAATTTCCAGAACTGAAAACTACGTTGAACAAAATGGCTGTCTCAAAATTTTGATTGGATGTGTTTGGGGAAATGGTGGGAGTGAGAGGGGGGTTAGTTGCCCTCAAATCACTTTTGACTATTAAAAAGGGCACTATGCCTTTGAATTCCAAATTGAATGAGCCTGTTTTGAAGTTTCTACGACACCGCCTTCTATAAAAACCTTATATGCCCCCAGGGTATTACTTAAAACCTTTGCCTTGAGGGTTGTGGGGGGTGTCCTCCTCAATAACATATTTTCTATCTGAAAATCAACTACGCTGAACAAAATGGCTATCTCAAAATTTTGATTGGATGTGTTTGGGGGAATGATGGGCGTGAAGGTGGCTAGTTGCCCTCACATCACTTTCGACTATTAAAAAGGGCACTAGCCCTTTGAATTTCAAATCGAATGAACCTTTTTTGAAGTTTCTACGACAACGTCTTCTATAAAAACATTATACGCACCCAGGGCATAACTTAAAAACTTTGCCCTAAGGGTTGTGGGAGAGTGTCCTCCTCAAAAACATATTTTCTATTTGGAAATCAACTACGCTGAACAAAATGGCTATCTCAATATGTTGATTGGATGTGTTTGGGGGAATGATGGGCGTGGGGGGGGGGCTAGTTGTCCTCCAATCACTTTCGACTATTAAAAAGGGCACTAGCCCTTCGAATTCCTAATCGAATTAGCCTTTTTTGAAGTTTCTACGACAACGCCTTCTATAAAAACCCTATATGCCCCCAGGGCATAACTTAAAACCCTTGCCCTGAGAGTTGTGGGGGAGTGCCCTCCTCAAAAACATATTTTCTATCTGGAAATCAACTACGCTGAACAAAATGGCTATCTCAATATTTTGATTGGATGTGTTTGGGGGAATGATGGGCGTGGGGGGGGGGCTAGTTGCCCTCCAATCTCTTTCGACTATTAAAAAGGGTAACAGAACTCTCGATTTCCAATCAAATGAGCCCCCTTTGAAGTTTCTACGACGACCCCTTTCATATTAAGTGTCTTTGGGGAAAAAAATAATAATAATAAATAAATAATAAAACATTGGAGCCGTATGGCCTTTACTATAGGCAACGCTACAGCGTTGGCTCTGATATATATTTCTGCTGTGGCTTAGTGTCTCCAAAAGAGGAAAATAAGCGTCATACAATAAGAATATGCATCTTGCTAATATGTTACCTTTACTTTGTTGTATTTGTCTTGTTATTGGTGCTAAAGCTATGATATGAGTTATGAATCAAACTCTTGTAAACGATTAAATTGTTAGTTAGTTTCAAGAAGAGTAAGAAACAAATGAGCGTTGCAAGATCTTCTTGAACCCAGTTTCTCTCAATTTAGGTATATATTTGATAATCATCCTTTGATTAGCAATCTAACATTTAGCAACAGATAAAGCTAAAAAAACTGTCTTAAACCTGCCCATATAAATGGGAGGCCCGTCATCTAGAGGACCCTTGAAGTTCTACAATAAAAACAATTCTTCCAAAATGCATTTCTAGTGTGCTGTAAAATTTATGCAAAGAATACTGGTCTAAGTCCAAACCTCTATGCTTTTCAGTTTTATATCTCCCAACTCCTTAGTCTTTTTTCATGCTGCAGATTATGCAAGATGAGGAGTGAAATCATTGAGCCCAGTACCCATTTGAATTTAACTTGCTATGAGCATGATGAACTGGTGCTAGTAAACTCCTTCAAGTCTCACAAATTCAACCTGTCACTGAGAGTTTATTGTATCGAACCCTCTCAACAAGTGTAGAATTTACGATATAACAATTTTTTTTTGAAAGGTGACAAAGATTACCATGTTATTTCCCTTCAAAACGAAAACCTAGGTTTGACCCATTCTTTAGTCTACCCGAAACAGCACTGAGATGTTAGGAATTGTATTTTAATTTCTGCTGGTCCACTATCCGCTCACTTTCAGAAGTGAATTATGGCATACCCCACAGATAAGTTTAAAGGTTTGTGCTATTTTTAGTTACATGTAAATGATTTTTTTTAATGTGGTAAAAAAACCAGAAAGCTAAAAGTTGCTGTAGACTGTGCCATTCTAAACCTTCCCATACCCATAGTAGCACTATAGTTTGCTTTCTCAGATATACTTGTCCCTTTTGCTGATGACAGCAGCCTGGGGACTTCTAAGAGAAAGGAATAAGAGCTTCCTTAAAACGTGGCAAATTTTTTTGAGACAGTTCTTCTGGGATTTCATGCCAATTGTCCTTCCCAAAATAGTTTAAAGTCGTTTTTTTTTTCTTTCTAATAAGTTTTATTAGGTTCTGGAATCCTAGGTTACCTGTAAAATGGAACCATTAGTAGAAATAAGATCAGTATGTTCGATTTATGGGTATTCTTATTGATGAGATCCTGTCATACAAACGTCACATTGATTTGATTAAAATAAAGATATACAACAGTATCGACCTTTTAAGGAAGCATAAGCGTACTTTTCCAGGATCAATTTTTGAAAGTCTATTTTCAGTGCTTAGTTCAATATTAAGTTTCTTATTCTCCAATGGTAAGAATGTCAAATTATCTTTCTTTTAAAATCCCCTTCCGAGGTTTAAAATAAGGCTAGAAACCTCATTCAGAAAACTAGTCATTTAGCAGTTATCCCTTAGCATAATCTCGAATGACTGACTACATATTGTTTCGAGTGCATTTTCTACTTTTTCTCCTCTTCCTGAGGACATCTCACAGCTCCCTAATGTTCCGCCCTCTTTTCCCTCTGATCGTATAAATATTCATATTGGTAATACAAATCATAGTCCAATGTAGACCCCGGCGGATCGACCGAACGCCGCCGACGAGAGGCCCGGTCGAACGCCACCGGCGCTTCGCAGGCGCGCCGCCGCCAGCAGAGGCGGCGGCGTTCGGTCGACTTTAAATTAATTTTGCGGCAATTCTTTATTGCGTCAACCGCAAAGTCAGAGCTTTTCCTTCTCGTGTGGTTTAGTATTTCGATTTTCCTGACTAGAAATCAAGCAGGGCTTGCACTATCCCCGAATTTTCAGGTATTTCCCCGAAAATCTATGCGTCACCCCGAAAGAAAATTTGGTTCCCCGAAAATCACGCAATCACGGTGCAACCCCTAGCGATTTATCATCAGTGAATTTCCCTGCCAAATATTACTTTGCATACCATAATTCTTCACTACTCTCTTGTTCATTAATTTTCGTCTCTTTTGTTACGTTTCATAAGAACCAGACAGACGCAATGTGGACTTGCAAGTATTGCAATATACATACTTCTTCATATGTTGACAAAAAAAAGTATCGTCCTTATGAAATGAGTTTAAATCATTTCGAATGCAATTTCCCAATCGCTATTTCTTACATCATTCGAAGTCAAGAATTTTATTTTCAAGTTGAATAGAATTATAGAACGCATTCACTACTATACAGCTTCATCCTTCAGTTGGATTTTTAAATTGACCACCGACAGATTGTTTCTACAGCTGAATTGTAAGTTTGCAGATTTTTTTTTTTGCTGTTTTTAGATAAGGTTTTCTTAATGTTTAATGCTCAATTGTTGAACACCTGATAGAAAATACAATCTTCTTTCTGAAACGTTTTTACCCCCCCCCCCAAAAAAAACCGTCTATCGAGACAAAACTTAGCTAAAGAAAAAACAATGTGCAATGTTTGGTAATTAAAGATTGAACCGGAAGTTAACCCAAAAATAAGATTCATAAATAAATTGTAAATTTTTGCCTATCGTGGGGGGGGGGGTAGGGGGCTATCATTTTAAAATGATAATACCTCAATTTCTTTTATTGAAAGCAGGGATGCCAAATACAATTATTTTTTTCATTTAAAGTGGAGACAGAAGAAAATGATATCAAATTCCCTGGGAAACCATTGAAATATTGTGATAGACCCAGGGCCCCCCATTAGGATTTGTTCATTGTCTTGCGTATTTTGCAATTTCTCATAGGCTACTGGCCTAATTTGGCTTTTGTTTGTGCTCCCTTTTAATTAGATTCTCTGTATACCTTGGAATTCCACGGCAAATCTATGACTCATTTTCCCAAAATTTTGAGGTATATCTGAATAATTTCGATATATTTTTTTTTGTGTTTGTGCCCTACTCATACCCTCAATTTTTTCTTTCAAGGAACACTAAGCTATTTAACGTTATTTTGCGTGTTTGTTTGAACCATATAGTGACCTGGTTATTTATTAAGTAAATTATCTTTCTAACGAAAGCTGAGACGGTATCCTATCAAGGTGGTATCCAGAGGGGGGGAGGAGTGGGGTAGGGAGGTATTACATTTAAATGATAATATCTCGAATTTTTTTTATTGAAAGCAGAGATGCCAACAAGTTATTTCTTTTTTAATTTAAAGTAGAGACGGCATCTTATCAAGGTGGTATCCAGAGGGGGGGGGGGGGGTAGTGAGCTATCATGTTTAAATTATAATAACTCGATTTTGTTTTTTGAGAGCAGGGCTGCCAATGAGTTAATTTTTTTTTTTTATTGAAAGAAGAGACGGTATCGTATGAAGATGGTATCCGGAGGGGGGGGGGGGCATAGGGAGTTATTATATTTTGATATTACCTTGATTTTTTTTTATTGAAAGCAGGAATGCCAAAAAGTTGACAAAAATTAACAAGATTTTCGTGAGTTATACTTGATACAGCACTTGCATGGTTTTATCGTCCAAAGGGAAAGGGACATATGCGTCCACCCCGTTTTTGTCTTATTGATGAAACGGGTATACTTTGAAAACATTCATTCATAAGTACCAGGCAGATTCACATTAAAACGAATTGGTGTGACGAAAGCGATATTGACATCCCCACCTAACTTTGCGCTTGAGTGACAATGGCGCCCTTGGTCCAGGGCCCAAGTAACATTAAATGGCCAGGTCATAATAAAAGTTTACAATTTGGGATGTTCAAGGAGGAGTCTTTGACAGTATTATGACCTCAGGGTACTAGGTGTTGCAACGTTCTTACGTATCTACAGTGGTTTAAAAAATTCGATCACCCCACAAATGATTACCAAAAATATGCACAAATATAACATTTGGAATATTAAAACACTTTTTTCAAAGCTTTGAAGATAAGCAAAAAAGGCTAAATACCCCTAACTTCGCTTGAAAGCTATTTTAAAAAGAAACTCTTTGGAGAGTACCACGGAAATGACCATAGCAGAAGCTTTGAGCCTGGGTGGGGATCAAAGAGGAGTCTTTGAGTATTTTGACCACAGGTGACTTATTGTTGCAACTTTCTCAAATTTGGTAATTTGTGTGAGCATTTGGAAATCAAAGCTGAAACTCATTAACTAATTCTAGGTGTGCTAAAATTTTGCTTGAATTAAAAGTGACAAACTAGGATGAAAATCTCAACATCTTCCTGGAGCTAATTAAGTCTGCATATTATTTCATTTAATTACATTTAAAACGGATGAGCTTTTCATTTTTTACCTAAGAAAATAGCTGGCACTTCATTTTTCTTCATACCGAATAAACCATTAAGTGTTTTTTGTTTCATTGTAATTGAAATGTTCTCATGAGAAGAGTTCATCATGTATTTTCCAATTTGATAAATTTACTCCTTTTAGATGCAGTTTATAATTTGACTGATATTAGGTATTTATCAGTTTATAATTTGGAATGAATCCCCAAAAGAAAAAATGAATAATATCCAAAATAGCAGCCAAAAGCAATAAAAAATCAGCAGTTCAACCTTAGCCTAAATGACATATATTCCATAAATAAGCCAAAAAAACTTTAAAATGTATTTTTTTTAAACTGTTATTAAAAACTAGTTTTTAATACAAGAAGGCTTTTTAGGAATTCAAAAGAGCAAAAAAAAAAAAAAAAACAATATCAAAGTCGCCCATTTCAACTGTTTCAAAGGCGACAAAACAGATATAGGCAAAGGGCATTATGAAAAAATAGCTTTTAAGGTCAAAGTTATATTCAAAGTTTTTACAAAGATAACTGACGAATTTTGTGATACGGTATTTGAAGTTTTGTATGCAGTAATGGTTGATGAAAAATACAACTAATTTTGATAATTATTTATGTTGAGAATACATAGCTAATAGATACTTCAACTACTCGTATTATGCAAGGGTTCTGAAACGCCACAGCCATTTCGTTTCTGCCAGATTTCTACTTCTCTTGATGAATAACAAAGAAGAACAGTTCCTGCCAGCGACTTATGAATTTTTGAACTCATGAATAGGCTCGAATCTTTTGTAAATTTAAGCTGTGATTTGAGAAAGACAGATGAAGACATTAATGTTTGCGGTCAACATTGATAGCGCCGGCGGCGTGCCACCGACATCTTACCGGCGGCGCGCTATTTTTGGCCCCGCCACCGCCGGTCTTCCCTCATCGGCGCGGCGTCTAGTCCAATGACTTTTACGCTCTACGCAAGGTCAGACTTCAACTCTGTAATAGCGAGTAATATTCAAAGGAATACAATACCTGAATGAGCAGAATGGTGCCACACTTTTAGCTTTTCAATAGAATTTAAATTTTTTTTTTTACCTTCTTAGACTTCCGTCTTCATTTCTCTTTTTTGTAATGAATGCTTAAATAACTTACGTCTTCCCTCCATCTTTAGGCGCCAAGAAACCTTTGTGGGGATTAGTACCTATATTTTGTCAATCGGATATTAAAAGGACGTATCTCCATAATTGTAAATTTTCAAAAGAGAATAAAAAAAACCCTCACAACTGTTTTATTTTTCCTCTGATAATCGTAAAAAAAAAGAAAAAAAAAAAAAAAGATCGACATATACTGATTTCACATATGAATCCGTTTTTCATTTACGATTATTGGAGGGGAAATAAAAAAGCTGCAAGGTTTTTTTTTGTTCTTCTGAAAATTTACAATTATGGAGATACGTTCTTTTGATACCCGACGGACAATTTGTTGGACGTTTATTGTTGTAGGTTTATATGAATAAAACTTATTTTACTTCATTTTAGAACTAATGAAATACATATACAATAGGTAATTTTCTAAGGGCATGCCATGTTGAAGCGACAAGTCTTTTCCCGCACATCTATTACCTAGGTTTTTTTTTTTTCATCTGCAACTTAGGTGTTAAAGAGAATGAGGAGAAACTTAAATTGTATAGACTTTTTGTGCTTGAATCGTTTCCAGACACCCTTAAAAGCTCTGTGATAGAGCAAACGATATAATGACGACTGAAGGCTCAAGTAACCTAGCAAAATGAGTTTTCCTAGTCACGAGACAAGCTATTTAACTAGTACAAACAGAGCGCAAGATTGACAAGAATGGAAATCACAGTTGATCTTTAAGAAAGAAGAAAACAACATCATCTAGCGTTACTTGTCAAACCTCAAACCTAATTATATTTATTAAATTTGATCCTGTGTTGTCAAGTACCCCTTATGACACTTTTTTTTTACTTCAGCTGGGTAACGATATTTTCTACAATAGTAGTCTTCAATTACTCTGAGAGCCATGTTAAAGCACCGCTGATCCAATTCTCATCTTAGCTTTAGGACTAGTTGCGTTTTATACTAAAAAGTAGAGCTTTATCATAAAAGAAAGGGAAAGAACCCCCTTAAAACTAATTAATTATTCCCTTAAAACGGCCAGCTTCCTTTACTCAGGCCAAGTTCATAATAAAATCTGCACATTTTGAAAAGAATCTCTTCTGCTCTTATAATCACACAGACTTAAGGCTGCCAAGCACTCGACTTTGCAAATAGACCAATCAGTGGCATTTTTTTTTTTTTTTTACAAAAAAAAAATGGTCAAAATAAAACCGAGAGCTTGGTTAGAAGGTTCCACTCTGACTGATAATCACACAGATTTAGGGCTGGCTAGCACTCGACTAAGGAAATAGACCAATAAGTGACATTTTTTTTTACTAAGAAAATGGTCACAATAAAACCGACTGCTTGGATAGAAGGTTCCACTCTGAATGATAATCACACAGATTTAAGGATGCCAAGGACTCGACTTTGCAACGCCTCGCTCTTTACGCTAAAGTTTTTCATTGTTTTAAAAAATAAATTTTTGAAATAGAGTCAAACTTTAGCGTAAAGACAGAGGCGTTGAGGAGGGGACAGCCCCTTTCATATACGGAATAATTTCTGTTAGTTTTTAGTTTTAATGTCGCTCCTTACTTTCAGTTAAAAAAAACTTGTTTTTAACTTTCAGTTAAAAACTTTTCTATTTAATTTTTGAACGTTTTTGAATTAATGCATGTTTTGATTTTGGCTCACAGTACATGAATAATTAAAACAAAATTTGTATATTAATTTTACTTTTATTTGGTTAAATGGCTTTCTCGAAACTTGTTTCGAAAAAAAACTTGTTTTTTTTTAATTGAAAGTTTTTGAATTAATGCAGCTTTGATTTTGGCTCACCGTACATGAATAATTAAAACGAAATTTGCATATTAATTTTACTTTTTTTTTGGCTAAATAGCTTTCTCGAACTTATATATTCATACGTTTTTATTACGTATATTAGGGAGTTCACCCCCTAGTCTATACCTCGCCCTTTATGCTAAAGTTCGAATTTTGTTCGAATCACAAACCCCTGAATCACAGAGGCCAGTTAATTATAATAGATAGTTCTTTTGAAACTACTAAAAAAAATTTATCGTAAAGAGCAAGGTATTGACATGGGGGCGAGCCCCCTCATATACGTCATAGTTTCAGTGTGTTTTAAGTTTTAGTGTTGCTCCTTACTTTCAGTTGAAAAAAACTTTTTAAAAAACATTTTTTTTAATTTAATTTCTAATTGTTTTTTATATAATGCTGGGAAATCCGGCGCCCACTTCATAGAAAAGTCCTTTGCCCCAAGAAAACATCCTCCATGGAAAGTCTCCCCCACAAGAAAAAATCCCCCCTGAAGACGTCTGTATACTTCCCAATAACCAATACTATGTGTAAACAATGGGCAAAGTTCATGACTTGCAGCCCTTCCCCATGAACTGTGGGGGATTAAGTCATCCTCAAAGACATATTTATTAGATTTTCGACTGTGTTGAACAAAATGGCTATCTCAAAATTTTGATTGGGTGACTTCGGGGAAAAAATGAGCGTGGGAGGGGGCCAAGTTGCCCTCCAATTTTTCGGGTCACTTAAAAACGGCACTAAAAAGTTTAGTTTTCGTTCGAATGAGCCCTTTCACGATATTCTAGGACTACTGGATCGATACAATCACCCCTAGAAAAAAAAAAAAAAACACGCATCCGTGATCTTTCTTCTGGCAAAAAATACAAAATTCGCCATTTTTGCAGATAGGAGCTTGACACTACTACGGTAGGGTTCTATGATCCGCTGAATCTGATGGTGTGAGTTTCATTAAAGTGCTTTAGCTTTTAGGTACTGTTTCCCCTTTTTTCGAAAATAAGGTAAATTTTCTCAGGCGCGTAACTTTTGATGGGTAAGACTAAACTTGATAAAGCTTATATATTTGAAATCAGCATAAAAATCTGATTCTCTTGATGTATTTGGTATCAAAATTTCATTTTTTAGACTTTCGGTTACTATTGAGCCGGGTCGCTCCTTACTTACAGTTCGTTGCTACGAACTGTTTGATCACACAGATTCAAGGCTGCCAAGTACTCGACTTTGCAAATAGACCAACAAGCGACATTTTTCTTTTTTACTAAGAAACTGGTAAAATATAACCGACAGCTTGGCTAGAAGGTTCTGCTCTGACTGATAATCACACAGATTTAAGGCTGCCAAGCACTCGACTTTGCGAATAGACCAATAAGTGATATTTTTTTTTACTAAGAAAATGGTCACAATAAAGTCGACAGCTTGGTTAGAAGGTTGCGCTCTGACTGATAATCACACATCAAGTCCACCAAACACTAAATCTCATAAATAAACCAAAAAGACAGGCCCTTGTATATTTATTCACTTTCAATCAAAGGAAAATCAATATATTGTAGTTAATAATAATAAATCCAAGGCTTGTCTTCAACTAACGTAATCTTTATAATATTCACATCCTTTAAATCGCACATTTGTCAAATCTTTAAACAACGTAACTCTCATAGGAGAATATCTACAAAAAAGAATGAAAAAACAACAATTTTTGAACATACAAAAAATAAACTAGAATTATTTACTTCTTTTTCACGGGTGTTTTATTGGGCAGTGAGGATCTTCCTTGCATCATCCCTGAATATTGATACTTTGCTTTTTTCTCCGATGGTTTGAGTATCTGAAAATAATTAAAAGTTAAAACGCAAATCTATACATATTAAGACAGGGAAGGTATTAAATGTTTCCACACGTGTTTAACTTTACCGATAAGCCAAGAAAAATTACCCAATGGGATAGTACAGGTCTAATTCACCTTTAGGAGAAAATCATAATTTGTTCTAATTATTGAAGATCTCTCCGGCTTTAATGATGCTTTTACTGCTACTGAATTCTCCTATAAGCCAATTTCCAATGTTAGCCTTTTAAAATTAGGACTACAAATGAAAACAAGGTGGCACCAATTTTAATGTTCTTATCAAAAGGATATACATAGTCCTTACCTGATAAAAAAAGAGGGAAAATTGTTCTAATGATAAAGAATACATAACTAGTTAATCAAAAGAATTATTCAAGACGAAAGTGAAATTTTTTAATCAGTTTAAAACGTTCAAAACTAACTCCCTACGTAAACATAAAAAAGAAGATGTATAATACTTGTATAAATCGGTCTCTTTTTTTAACAAACGTAAAGTCAAGGATTTATTTTTTATTAAAGCAAAATAATGGTATAGAAAAAGAGTAGAATAACGGACATGAAAAAGTACATCACTAACTGTTTAGTGTACGGTACATCTACCGTCCACTATCTTGTTCTCTTTATGAACAAAATATTTGATCAACTAGAAAAGCCTAATACTGCTCAATCTTAAAGCAGTGATTTAACCTTTGAAACCTATTGATTTAATTGGTCATAATGCATTGGTAGGAAAACCCTTCAATGAATTTAGAGTGGATCTTTATTTAATTAAAATAATTGGTCATACCTTTCGAATACACCACAAACAGTTGAATACCCAGCATAAATTCTGATCCTCTAGAAACTTACAATGGTGTGCCCCAAAGAGCCCTTTCAGACAAAGATTCATTCCGTACGATGCAACCTTGGTGTCAAATTTTCGTATTGATGAAAGCTTGCTGCTTTTATTGTCTTAGAGACGTGTAACAAAAACAAAAAAAGTTGTCCAGAGGATATCCCAAAACAGATACCAGATAAAGCTCTTACTATCCCGAGTCCGCGATTTTGTTAATTTATTTCCCTAAGATATTCCGCTGACGCAGCCTTATGAAATCACTGGGTGGCACCATCTCAAGTGATTTAAAATGGGATTACAATATTAATGACATTTTACAACACATAAAATACGCATTCTTCTTCCACCCTCCCTTCCCCTTTTTACACCCAGTCGTTGGGTACAAGTCACTTTTAGAGCCAACTTGGTTACCCTTGAGGAAAGGAGAACAAAGTTTTCTTACGCTCTGCCGATACTGGTTTTCTTCAGTGGCGGATCCAAGGGGGGGCGAATGGGCGTAGTCTAAAGTAGTGTAATTTAGTTAATTAACTCAAGTTGCATTAATGAAACTTGCTCCTAACGCAAGTTAATCGGATCAACCTATTTTGCACCCCCCCCTAATTTTTTATCGGATTAACCTACTTTGCGCCCCCCCCCCAAAAAAAAAAAATCCTGGACCCACCCTTGGTTTTCTTGCCTACAAATGACGATTTTCCTGTCTTGCCTCATCAAAAGTACCCATGTTTACCTCAATAAAATTCCTGCACAATGATATAGAGGAACTATTTTAATCTCGGCTCCCTCTCTTTCTATGTGCTTCTTAAGGATATCATGGTTTTTTGTATGGGTAGCACTGATCTGTCTCCCTTTTTTTCTCCTCTTACCAGAACATCATAGAGAGATGCTTAAAGGCTCATTAGAAAGCTGTTTCTCACATCTACGTGCTTTTTATAAATTCAATCATCTGAAAGTGCCATATGGCACAAAATGGCACATTACCCTTAACTGGAGATTTACAAGGGACCCTTCCCGTATAGTCCCCCTCCCAGCCCCCTTAGTAAGTCTCATCGGTCTGTTGGGAGAACTTACTAAAAACTCTTTAACACGGCCAGAATCAAAAGTCAAAAATCAGGTTTAGGAAAAAACTGCCTAGTGGAAACAAATTGCTATCTGACACTGATTAAGGAATGGTGACTATTATTTTGGTTTGTCTTAAAAGTAAAATTTTATTGTGAGAACAAACTTATGATGATTTCGAAAAAAGGCCTGAGTCCCCTCGATAATGGTGTCAGATCAAAGTGATAAGTGTACCGTTGAAATCGCCGTGGTCGAATACTTAATACAGAGTAGTCGCAGTCCATCTCCTTGAATAACAAAGAAAATTACTTTTTCCTTGTTGTAGCACTGAAGTGTATCCCGTTTTTTTTAGCAGGGCTTGGGGGTGACCAGAACATCACAGAGATGTATAATAGCTCATTCAAACGGAAATTAAATTTACTAGTTTCCTTTTGAAGTGACCAAAAATATTGGAGGGCAGCTAACCCCCTTCCCTCCCTGAAGGTCTCCTCCCCCCAAAGTCATCCTATCACAATTTTGAGATGGTCATTTTGTTCAACATAGTTCAAAGGTCAAATATCTTTGGTTTTGGTGATGATACAACCCTCCATACTCCCTGGAAAAAGGGCTGCACACTGTATCGTATCTGGCATATTCATATCACGCGTATCGGCGTGAGCGTATTGTTATTGGGCGTATTGGTATCGCATGTGTCTAGACAGATGTTTAATAGCTCATATAAAAGATATTGCTCATATCTTACGTGAGTGGCGTAATTTCGTCAAAATCCTGAGGGGGAGGGGGGGGGGGCAAAGCTGGATCCAATTTTTCCAAATCAAGTGAAAATAATAGTGAAAATGGAAAAAATTAGCCATATATTACCATAGAGGCAAAGATATACTAAAGAAAACTGACCTGTTTCTCTGGTTGCTTGAATTATAAAGGCTTATCTTAGTTTTGACAAGATTTTTTTTTTTGTAGAAACGAAATTTCAGCTGGGGGGCAAAATTAGGTCTGGGGGCGCAAACTTGGGTCTGAAGGGGGCAGTTGCCTCCCCCATGCCCCATATCAATTACGCCCTTTCTACGCCCTTCCTATAAATTCCACCATCACCGATTAACTTAAAAACACACAGATTGGTAGCATTAGTCTAAGCCCTCTTGAAAGAAAAATTACTGGTACTTATGTATTATACAAACACACTCAAGAAGGGCTGTAAGGTTAATCATAATGAAAGATGCCATAACATGATGAAAATATAATACTTAAGTTTATATAATGATATAATTTGAGCTAAATATTTGCACATTAAGGGGGGGGGATTAATCTCAGAAAGGGGTTAAAAGCCTAATTCAACCTAACCTTACCCCCACCCCCCTAATGTGCAAATATATAGCCTAAATTATATAAGTCCAATACATTCTGTCGCCAGTCATTTATCCTTGTGGCTATGAAATCGGTTTGATCAGATCGTACATTCAGCAAACTTCTCGACTGTTTGGTATCATGGTTGCAGCGGTCGCTGCAACCTAGTAAAGAGCGAGCCACAGCCCATAATAACTAAAATTTAAAAAACTCGTTTTGAAAAAAAAAAAAAAAATGACTAGTGAAAAAAAATTGCCATCTGACACTGATTAACGAATGGTAACGGGGTTAATGTCCAAGAGGATGTTCGTGTTCGATGTGGAGTACGCCAAGGAGACGTGTTATCCCCTAATGTTTTTAAGCTTTGTATTGCTACAGTGCTCTCTAAGATAGTTGATACTTGATTTCTTTGTTTTTCTGATATATCGTATATTGCTTACGCGGATGACATCCTAATTATTAGTAGGAGCAAATTTTCTTTGTCTAAAATGGTGGATAATGTGAAAAAAGTTTTTTTTAGATATTGGACTTAATTTAAATGCTGAAAAGTGCGAGTATCTTTGTTTCAACGGTAATGCTACGAATTCTCCTTTGAATTGAAATTATTCTTCAATACGCTCAGTTGATAGTCTACGTTGGCTTGGTATTACTCAGTGTAATAATTTATTTTGTTTTCGTCAGTCAGCTGTTAGGGACGCATGTACCAAGATTAGATGTGGCTAATCCAAGATTGTTGCAAATCGGTCTAAATACAATCGCAAAGCTTTAGTGTCGCTGTATTCTGTTTTTTATGACCATGCTATTTCAGGTATTTACATTTTGCTTAGGAAGAATAACCTATTTAAATTGAGGAAAAGCTATTATCAGTCTTGCAAATTTTTGCTGTATCTTCCGTTGTAATTTCGTAATCGCCGTATTATCTAAAAGTATAACGCACCTGATATAAATGAAAATTTTCGTGATTTACACATAAAACTGTCTGCAAATGCCTATGAAAACTGTCCCCTCACCATGGTCTCATTTGTTTGTTTCGCTGAGTTTTCTTTTTATTTGTTTATCTTACTTTAAGTGCTGTGTGTGTTTATTTTTCTTTCCTTTTTCTCTTTACTCTACTATTTTTCACATTGTTTGTGCAGTGGGTTATAGATAAATTATTCTTATTATTATTAACTATTATTTCGGTTTGTCTTAAAAGTAAAAGTTTATTGCAAAAAGAAATTTATGGTAATTTCGAAAAAAAAGCCTGAAACCCCTTTAAAATGGCGTCAGATCAAAATAAAAAGTGCAACATTGGAATCAGAATTGTCGAAGACGTTATACAGGGAGATTACAGTCCCCTTCCTTGAACAACAAGGAAAATCGCTTTTTTGCATGGACAGCACTGATCTGTCTCCCTTTTTTTCGTTTTTTTTTCTCCAGGCCTAGCGGGTCACCAGAACATCATAGAGAGATGCTTAATAGCTCATTCAAAAGCTATTTCTTATATCTACGTGCTTTTTATAAACTCCGCCATCTGCAAGCGTTACATGTCACTAGAAGGACACTTTATGCCATTTCGGAAGTGGTGGCGCTAGTAGGCTACCAGAACATCGTAGACAGATTTTTTATAGCTCAGATAAAAGATATTGCTCATATCTACCTTGTTTTTATAGACCTAAAGTCCACCATCTAAAATTTACAAATGCCACTAAAAACGGCACTTTTTGTGTCATGTCTCAAGTAGAAAAGCCGAGGCTATTGGGCTAGCTGAACTTATAAGAGTTATGTTTAATGGTTCATTTGAAAGCTATTGCTCATATCATAGTGCTTTTTTTTTAATCAATCCTACCATTAGTAAGTGCGATATAGCACTGAAAACAACACTTTTGGTGCCACTTCATAAGTGGAAAAGCTCCAAAGTACAAAAAAGGTACTATTGTGATAGTTATTTTCCAGAACCCTTAACTGGAGGTTTAGAAGAACCCTTCCCGCAACCTCCCCCTCGCAAACCCCCTTAGTAAGTTCTATAGATCGTCGGCTCACCAGTAAGCTACTGAAACATTAGCAGGCTACCACACCATCGTAAATAGATATTTAATGGTTCAATTATTAGCTATTGCTTTTATTCACTTGGTTTTTACTAATTCTTTTATCTATTAGAATTCCTCTATTTCAATATGGAACTGGTTTCTTCGGAGAGCTCGCCATGAACTCTCTGTCATGGTTGAAGCATTATCTGCAACCTAGTAAAGAGCGAACCATAGCCCATAGTGACTAAAAGCTAAAAAACTTTAAAACGGTCTTTTTTTCTTCTTTTTTTTCCAGGCCTAGCGGGTTACTAGAACATCATAGAGATGCTTAAGAGCTCATTCAAAAGCTATTTCTCATATGTACGTGGTTTATATAAATCCCACGATCCGCAAGTGCCATATGGCACGAAAAAGGGAACTTTATGCCATCTCTCAAGGGGTGGGGCTAGCTGGCAACCAGAAGATAGTAGATAGATTTTTGATAGCTCATATATAAAATATTGCTCATATTTACGTTCTTCCTATAAATTCCGCGATTTGCAAGTTTCAAATGGTACTAAAAACGGCACTTTTTGTGCCATGTCGTGAAGTGGAAAAGCTGGGGCTAGTGGCTACCAGAACTTCTTAGAGTGATGTTTAATGGCTCATTTGAAAACGTTTGCTCATATCTACGGGAGTTTATCAATTCTAGAATTCATGAGTGAGATATAATACTGAAAACAACACTTTTGGTGCCACTTCTTAAGTGGAAAATCTTGAAAGTATAAAACGGTATAATTGTAATAATTATGATCCAAAACCCTTAACTTTAAATCCTCCAGGTCCCCTTAATAAGCTACACAATTAAAGTCCTAACAAACACCAATATATTAAATTAGATTATTAGAGAAGTGGTTCTCTTAGTATAGCGCTGGACTTCAAATTATATTATCAAGCATTTGATTTCTCCTTGGATTTTTTTTTTCAATCATGGTTTGTGCCTTCTTATCATTGCTTTTTAGATAATCTACTATTTTTGCAATTGTGATGCACTCATTTTCACAAGCATATCCTGGGAATACTCATATTAAAGCCATTACTAATATCTACATGCTTTTTATCAATTTTACCATCTATAGGTGCCATATAGCACTAATAACGGCAATTTTGGTGCCACTTCTTAAGTGGAAGACTTTGGAAGCATAAGACAGCACCATTGCAACAATTTTGGTCCAAAGCCCTTAACTGAAGGTTTATAAGAACCCTTCACATATACTCCCCCCTCCAAACCCCCTGTGTAAGTTTCATAAATCTTCTACTCATCTTAAAAGTAAAAGATTATCACGAAAACAAATCAACTAAAACTAAAAACTTCTCAACTAAAAATCTACCAAAAATTAAGCTTGAATGATCAACACTTTTGAATTAGGCCTTCAAACTTCACTCTGCAATGAAGCCTGTGTACTAGTCCTAATGGCGGTAATTGAGGGGAAGGGACGTCCTTGCCCCCTTATTTTTTGCTCCTGCCTAGGTTTTGAAAAACACCTTTTTTTTGGTTATTTCATTGAAAAAGGCACTTTTTTCATTTGAAAAAAATGGGTGGAAAAACGAAAAGTACACTTTATGGGAATGTGCTATCAAGTCAAATTTATAAAAAGTGACTAGGCATAAATGTAAGGTTCTAAATGTGCCCTTAAACAGCTTCCTAAGTTTTCAACTGAAACTAAGGAATTACATTAAAACTTAAAACGAACAGAAATTATTCCGTATAAATAAAAAAGATCATGACAGGGTTGTTTCTACATTAAATTTGAATAAAAAACGAGCAAAGATTAATAAAAAAACAAACAAAGTTTCTCCAAGGGAAGTAAAGAGCGAAGTTGAAACTTAAAACGGACAAAAATTATTGCTTCATAGCCTATCTAATATATATATCAATCAAGCTAGTACAAATGAACCAACTATTTATGTTTCCCTGTGTTTCTAGGATTATAGAAAACTAGCACTTTACTGAAAACACAGAAAATATAGGAGTTTTGGTACAGTAAAAGCAAACCAATTAAGGTCACTTTTTACAGAATAAAATTATTATCAATCTCTTTTAGGATCAATCCCTTTTAAGATAAATAACAATTCATTTTAGGATTGTTGCTTTATTTTTTTTTTCTCGTTTAATTTGGTATCACTTCTGCACGATGGATCATTTCAATGCCTGGCTGTCGTGTTTGTTTTAAAAATAACATGATAAGATTACTTTGTATACAAGTTAGAAGTAAAGCGATCTTGATAGCATTAGCATTAGGACTAAAGACTAGCATTAGAATTTGTATCATAGCTTGAAATTCACTGTTGTGTAAAGACAAATAGCCATGTTTTCAGAATTCATCTTGTGTCTTATATGACCTTCATTTCAAGTACTATAAATGTATATTTCTTACATTTGAAGATTGTTTATTAATCACTATTGGTATTATAGCTTATAGCACTATTGAATATTATTCCAAAATACTACCTAATAAACCAATCCAATAATCTGTATGCTGTTCAATGACTTTGCGGTTATTAAAACAATATTTAATTCTACGCTTATGTTTTTAAGATAATTTAATTGTATATGGAAAGTTGCTGATGTCACAACTGGTGTAAGACTATGAAAAGCTTTATATATTAGCTTATTGTTGTCAGGCTTCATACTCACTTTTCACTCCCAAATCAATATTCCTGTTGTTTATACTTGATTTTTGTGTTTTCAGTAAAGCGCTAGTTTTCTATAATCCTAAAAACACAGGGAAATATAGTTAGTTGGTTTACTTGTACTAGTTTGATTTATATATATTAGATAAGCTGTGAAGCAATAATTTTTGTCAGTTTTATGTTTCAACTTCGCTCTTTACTTCCCTTGGAAAAACTTTGTTTTTTTTTAGATTAATTTACTAACTAAAACGAGCTTTTTTTTTTAAATATGCAGGTGTTTGAAAAAATGCCATAAATAATTTCTAAACCCACAATACCTTTCCCTTTGTAATTAAACTGAAATGAAAAAATATTGGAAACAGGCAATCCATCATTTTAATAAGACAATGAACGTAGAAAACAAAAACAAAAACTTCTGTATGCAAGTAATAATTTAAATCGAATGTTTTGGTCACATATTCGGAATATTTTCCTGTTTTGCCTCATCAAAAATACCCTTTTTTACCTCAATAAAATTCCTGACACAATGATATAGAGGAACTATTTTAATCTCGGCTCCCACTCTTTCTATGTGCTTCTTAAGGATATTTACTAACTAAAACGAGCTTTTTTTTTAAATATGCAAATGTTTGAAAAAAAAATGCAATAAATAATTTCTAAAACCTCAACACCTTTCCTTTTGTAATTAAACTGAAATGAAAAAATATTTGAAACAGGGAATCCATCATTTTAATAAGACAATGAACGTAGAAAAAAAAAAAAAAAAATCTGTATGCAAGTAATAATTTAAATCGAATAATTTAAATCTCATATTCGGAATATTTTCACTGAAAATAGGGCAAATAAGAAGAAAAATAAAGCTTAAACAAAGTTGCATATACATAAAAAAAGATGAAACGAAAACACACCTAAAAAATAGAAGAAAAACGAAAGAACATCAAATCTGGCAAAAATACGTGTAATTATAACGTGTGAATTCCTTTTGTGTAAATTCGCTATGAAGGGTTAATTTGCTTAACCTATTCTTTTTGCATTATCTCTTTTCCCAGTTGATAAGGGCTTCCATAACTGTCACCAAAAAAATTCGATCTTTTATTATTATTCGTGTAAATTTTTTTTTCAACGTTCACAATCTAGTAAAAATTTCTACCAGTTAATTATATTTTCATTTTGTTCTAATTACGATTGTATAATTTTAAATCTTCTTTTCGCCAAGAAGTGGTTAAAATTTTTGGTTTGCTCCCTTCAGTTTTTCTGTCAGAAAATTTGCAGTTCAACCGAAGCCTGTTAAGTTCATTTACATTATTTAGTTATTTGAGAAAGTAAGTTTGTATCAATTTTCTGATAAATTGTGCGTTTTCTGAAATTAATCTAAAGCCAAACGGGGCAAGGGCTATGAACTTACTCTCGTTCCGCTAATTTAAGTTAGCATAAGGCACAGTTTAACTTTCTCTGGTGCCTGATAATCGAATAAATTCTAATAAATTTTGAAGAGCTGATAAACAGTATAGTAAAGAATTTTTAAGTAGGGAGCGACCAGGGCTAATAATAACCGAAACTCTAAAACGGGGAGTTTAGAAAACAATGGATATATATAAAAGAATCCGCTTTTGATAGTGATTCATCAAGTTTAATGTTACGCGTCAAAGACATATATCATTACAAAAATTACATCATCAAATTCAGCACACAAGACAACTCTATTTTAGAGATTTCAGGTTACCATCTACGCGAACATAGAATTTTGCATTTGTGCCCAAAGGGAAATCACGGATGCCTGTTAAATTTTTCTTTCCCAGGAGTTATCACATCAACCCTGTCTTAAAAAATTGGGAGATAGCTCATTCGAACGAAAATTACAGGTTCTAGAGCCCTTTTTAAGTAATCTAAAATTGTGCCACAGCAAAAAACTTGAAAATTTTAGGATAGCCAATCGACTTAAAATTGCTAAAAACATATATATTGAGCTACAAAGCTTCAGGGGAAGTGCAAGGCAGGGTTGTCACCACGGTCAGCTCTTAAAGTGCTAGAATTGCCCAAATTTGTGTGCTACATAGCAATTTTCGGTGCTACAGTTAAAAAATTGACTGTAATAGTGCTCAAATAGCACTTTTGTGCTACAGGTGGCAACCCTGTGCAAGGTACAAAATAACAGCAAGGTGACGCATTCGTGACTGAAGAGTTACATATTTCATAAAAATAAGCAGTTAAAATAGGTATTCAAAGCTTCCTTGAGTTCAGTTAACTAAGTTGATTTGCTTGATGGTTGATAAAATATCGCACAGTGAGGTATAATTGCACATCAGCTATTATGCAGCAGGACCCATGGGCCTTTGTGTAGGTAGGGTTAAATATCTGATGCCTTAAAAAGTACATTTTTCATGCGAGATTTTCTCACTCCTTATGAGCGTTCAGATAAATGTACAAGAGGGTCTGGGGAAAGACGGAGAAATAAATTAATCTATAATCTTCGTTCATTGGGATTGAATTCTAACAGGGGTATTCAATTCGTGGGAGGTTGAGGAGGGGGAGGGAGCAATAACTCCTTAAATTTTTGAAAAATACAACTTAAAGTTTTTTTTATTGGGAAATACTTTTTTCGATGCTTTCATTTATAAAAATAGAAACAACGACAAAATTACCGCTGATACTGAACATTATGTGTCCCCTTCTACATTTTCGTGAATTGGCGCCCCTAAATTCTAAATAACGAGGGCACCATATTGGATAGCGTCAAACCCACTGATTGAATATTTTGTTGGTAAAAAAAAAAAAAAAAAAAAAAAAAAAAAAAAAAAAAAAAGTTTTTTTTTTTTATTTAATTAATAACGGCTTTCACCGAAGAACAATTACTTAATTGGTGAGGATTTTTGCGCAATAATCAATATTTTAATTTTTCAAGTTTTTGTCTGTTTGTGATGTTATATTTTGAACTCTGCCATTTTATCTATTCGTCCGCAATTATTTGTCAACTTTCTCAGTTGGCTTTCTGAGCAATTAGCAAACTTTACACAGTGAATGTAAATCACCTGGAATCTCATAAGAGATTCAATTACCGGTTCTTGTAAGGAGCATTGCTAATCCAGTGCAATTCAAACATGAAAATTCATTGTCAGGAAGGACACAACGTCCGAAAAACGTTAGTAAATGTAGTGATAGCACACCAATTTCGTTTTTTTTTTGTTTTGTCTTTTTTTTACATAGCTACTTAGCAAATGTTGAGTTAAAAAGAAACGAGTCCAATAATCTGTACTGAACACGTCAAATCACCAATCTCTCATCCTCCCAGGAAACTCCTAGCAAAGAGCTCTTGTAGTCCCAAAAATATCAAAATAAAGGATAACCAACCACTAACCGTAAACAAAGTTTTTATTTTGTATTTAGAGAATAAACTTACCCCAACGATGCTATAGCATTTATTTCTCTTTTTTTGTCCTTGTCCCATCTGTTGGATTTTAAGAACAATGCTTGATTCGAAAATAAATAGATTTAGAATCAGCTGCAAAGAGACGTATTCTTCAGTCTGTCTTCCCATCAACTTCCATTGTCAAAGCTCTAACGATCACAATATGTTGCAATTGATTAGGTCATCATTGTCACCATCACCCTGATGACATAGGTCAAATTGGCAGCATCGCAAGCTCATTTTAACCACGATTCAGAATGGGCTTTGTGCACAAATAGCTTCCTTGATTTTGCTACTTATTGGGCTGGGCGCCATTATGATTTTTTTACTAAGGAAAACTAAGAAGAAAAACATAAACTTTTAAACCCAAACCTGACAGAAGCAGCCAAACAAAGAAAGAAAAAACTCGTTTCTGAAGAACATTTTTCATAAATAACGAGCTAAATTTTTACCTCCAGGTATCTGGACACGATTAGCTTTATTAAAAAAAAAAAAAAAAAAGTTTCTTAGCCTACAACCTACAGTACGAAAATCACTCACTTGAAACGAACACATTAGTGTTTCGTCTACAGACATCATCCCACCAGCGTTGTCAAACTCACCACAATAATTTGGTGCCGAAAACAATGTCACCAGTTGTCGTTTGGCGAAAAACTCATAACCATCCTCGACAACCTGTACGAACATAATTAAATTGTTAGAGTTTATGACTAAATAAGAAAAAAACACCAGATCCGACACATTTAAATAGTCACGAATGAATTTAGACAGAAGTACAGTAAGCTAGAAAGTTAAATAGGTTGATAGATAGATAGATAGATAGATAGAGAGAGAGAGAGAGAGAGAGAGAGAGAGAGAGAGAGAGAGAGAGAGAGAGAGAGAGAGAGAGAGAGAGAGAGAGAGAGAGAGAGAGAGAGAGAGAGAAAGAGAGACAGAGAGAAAGAGAGAGAGAGAGAGAGATAGAGAGAGAGAGAGAGAGAAAGAGAGAGAGCGGGAGAGAGGGAGAGAGAGTGAGAGAAAGAGAGAGAGGATAGAGAGAAGAGAGAAAAAGAGAAGAGAGCGGGAGGGAGAGGGAGAGAGAGTGAGAGAAAGAGAGAGAGGATAGAGAGAAGAGAGAAAAAGAGAAGAGAGAATAGAGAGAGGGGGGGGGGCAGAAAAAAGCAATACATAACAGCACTAGAGAGAAAATTCAATAGCTGAAATATGAGACTTAATAGAACCTGGAAATTTGTTTTCCAGATAAAAGTAGATTCCTCAAAAAAGAGCAGCTAATATTTGTTTCTCAACTGATTCTATATTGGAGTTGTTTTGGGAACCGACTGTGTGTCCAGCATGCAATACAGCATCCAACATGCGATACAGCATCCAGCATGCGAACGAATTTTGATGTTGGATAAAACACTTGCTTATGAGGGATTTATTTTACTTGGGAATTTCAAGATAGAATGAGTTCGGGTACAAACTGCCAAATCTATAATCTCGTGCTTTTTGAAGAAACAAATTTTACTAAATGATCTCTAATCAAACAGTTCGTGGTAACGAACTGTAAGTAAGGAGCGACCCGGCTCAATGGTAACCGAAACTCTCAAAAACGGAATTTTGTTACAATTAGATGCATCACCAGAATCAAATCTTAATGTTGATTTTAAATATATAAGTTTCACAAAGTATAGTCAAATTCATGAATAGATTCGCACCTGAGAAAATTTGGCTGATTTCCGAAAAAAGGGGGAAAGACCCCCTAAAAGTTTTAGAACATTAATGACAGACAACCAAACCATCATATTCAGCGTATCAGAGAACCCTACTGTAGAGGTTTCAAGCACCTATCTGCAAAAATGTGGAATTTTGCATTTTTTGCCAGAAGAAAGATCACGGATGCGTGTTTGTTTTTTTTTTTTTCCCAGGGGTGATCGTATCGACCCAGTGGTCCTAGAATATCGTGGGAGGGCTCATTGAAACGGAAATTAAAGTTCTACTGCCCTTTTTAAGTGACAAAAAAATGGAGGGCAACTAGGCCCCCTCCCATGCTCATTTTTTTCCAAAGTCAACTGATCAAAATTTTGAGATAGCCATTTTTTTCACCATGGTCGAAAATGTGATAACTATGTCTTTTGGGATGACTAAATCCCACGAAGTCCCCGGGAGAAGGGCTGAAAGTTATGAGCTTTACCCAATGTTAACATATAGTATTGGTTATTGGGAAGTATACAGACGTTTTAAGGGGGATTTTTTCTGGTAGGTGGGGGCGGTCGGGGTTATATGGGAGGATCTTTCCATGAAGGAAGTTTTCATAAGGGACATTGCTATGAAGGGTGCGCCATATTTCCCATCATTATTTAAAGAAAAAGATCAGAAATTAAATTTAAAAAAAAAACAAGTTTTTCAACTGAAAGTAAGGAGCAACATCAAAACTTAAAACGAACAGAAAATATTACGTATATGATTGGGTTCACACCATAGTCAATACCTCGCTCTTTAAGCCGAAGATTTTTTTAGTACTTTCATAAGAGCTATTTATTCTAATTAACGGCCTTTGTGATTAAGGGGTCATTTTTAAAGAATTGGAACAAAACTCAAACTTTAGCTAAAAGAGCAAGGGATTGACTAGGGGGCGACCCCCCTAATATACGCATTAAAAATTTATGAATATAGAAATTCGTTACGTAAGTTAAGTATATTTATTACTAATAAAAACGTTCGTAAATAAAATTAAACAAGTTTCGAGAAAGCCATTTAACTCAATAAAATTAAACTCAAAATACACATTTTGCTTTAATTATTTATGTACGATGAGCCTAAATCGAAACCTGTAATAGTTAAGGAATGTTCAAAAATTAAATAAAAAAAAACAAGTTTTTCTTTAAATGAAAGTAAGGAGCCGTGTTATAACTTAAAACGAACAGAAATTATTCCGTATATGAAAGGCGCTGTCCCCTCCTCAACATCTCGCTCTTTACGCTAAAGTTTGACTTTCTCAAAACTCTATTTTTTTTTAAACAATAGAAAACTCTAGCGTAAAGAGTGATTTCTTGATCTATACTAAATACTAAAAAAAATACGTAAAGGTCTAAATACGTAAAGGTCTAAATACGGTCTAAAGGTCTACATACGTAAAGGTCTGTTCGTTTTAAGTTTTAACGTCGTTCCTTACTTTCAGTTAAAAAAACTTGTTTTTTTTTATGTAATAGTCTTAATGACCTTACTTCTATTTTCAAAACTAATTCACCTGATGAGCTCTGCATATCAGGTCAAGATCATGTCTATTTAGGAATTTGCTAACAACATCAGCACCAAAGGTGAACGAAACACCACGATCATTTTCGCCCCAGCCCGAAACGTCTTTATCAGGATCTGACCATAAGAGATCACACAACAGGCCTAGAAAATAAGAAATAAATGTAATATAATTATCCTCAATCCATCAAACCAAATAAGAAAAAAATCCGTCTATATAAAAAAAAAAAAAAAATCAAAATAGATCATTACTTTGATGAGAGATTTGACGAGTACAGACAAGCTTTAAAAAAGGTCCAAGTGAACGTTCTAGAGTAATAATTCAATGGGACTTCGCAACTTTTTATTAACAGCCATGTAGCTGTGCATTAGTTCTGCTAAACTTGAAAAAAAAAAAAAAAAAAAAAAAAAAAAAAAAAAAAAAAACCATTCACTATCTAATTCCTAGTATTTTATGCACATTTTGCATTTTCAAGCAGTTCTCAAGAAATAAACTTATGAGTAAGTGTTAAGTCTAGAAAGTACAGGATAGAGTAAATTCATTAGTTGAAATTTGAACATTAAAGGAGCAATTAAAAACTCAGTCTGAAGGTTCTGAAACATAGAAATAGGTTCGGCACCTAGAATCGCATGCCTTTTACCTTTATTATTATACCCAATTTCTTCAAAAAAAAAGAGAATTGGAAAGCACAATGGTTAGCAACAGCATTTTTAAGTACACAGTTCACAATAACTAATATGACAGGATATATTTTTCTGTGGATAGCAAGCTTTTAAAAACTAAAAAAAAAATAGCTAACTCTGATCACTCGTCAATACCTAAGACAAGTGTAAGAAGAAAGAGGAATTTCAATTGTCATTGGAAGATATTCGGTTTGATTGCTTTCTTTTTATTCTTCTTTGATTAAAAATTCTCCAACTTCTTGTTTTACATTCTTTCTATTCTACGCTGAAGACGCCTTGTTTGATACAGGTGCGATATTTGCGTGATTGCTTCTTTTCTTGTGTCTTCATACTGGCCATAAACCAGTTTTTTCATGAAATTTCTTTCTTTGTTTTGTCATGAAAGGCCAGTTAGGTATCAGATCCTTTATTAGACATACTAAAGAATTTAGCTCGGTCCAACGAGGTTCTGAAACCGGGAAAATTGGGTCATGATAAAAAAAGGGGTTATAGTGGCTGCAAACAGCATCAACTTTTTGTGCATCCTTTCTTCACTGAATAAAATTCACACTGTTTGGTTTAGAAAAAAATAGCCTAAATAAGGGTGATAGCCTAAAAAGTGGTTGGTGGACCACTAATAAAATTATGTTAAGTAAAACAGGAGCTTGCTAGAAAAAAAGGGTCTATTATTCTATCCCTAATTTAAAAGACAACATACTGTCAAAAATCAATAAAATCTACAAATAAATTTCCTGCAGTCTTAATCTTAAATATTGCCATCGTCCTTTTTTTTTATCTCTAGCTTAGCCTCATCTTAATTTAGCTTTCTTACAACCGTACCTCAAAATTTCCTACGGGCTTAATCTTGAATAATACCATCAGGCTTTTTTCTTTCCTGCAGCCGTATCTTAATGTTAATTTAAAGTTTTTTTTTCCACAAAACAAGTTTTTCAAAAAAAGTAGATCCCCATTTACTCAAAATGAGCAGAAATAAAGTCAAATAATCACCCAAGCGTAAAACTACCACAAATCACCATTAATAAATAAACGAAACCCAAAACGAACAGAAATTACAATAAATAGCCGAGTCAAACCATAAACGAGTAAAAATTAACATGAGTAGGGCCGACAATTTCCATGCCTTCTCAAGACCAGAACATAATTTTCACTTTACTGAAAACAAAATACAGTATATTTCAATTGCTTTCATTTTTTGACTTTGATAAATAAAAAATTATTAAAACTTTAAGGAATAAATATCAGTATATGCATTAAACTGATAATGTATGGTCATTCTTTTTTCAGTAAAGTGCAAATTATGTTCTGGTCTTGAGAAGCCACGGGAGATGCCTTCTCAAGACCCTTATATTCATGTTTTTTTTTCCTCGTTATGAGTTTAACTCGGTTATTTATCCGCATGCTATTTATTACACTAATTTGCATACTCTTCCTTGCTTTTTTTCTGACCTTTTTTTTTACAAAATGACTTTTTTCTGAATTTTTTTTTTACAATAAAAATTACAATAAATAGCCGAGTCAAACCCTAAACGAGTAAACATTAACATGAGTCAATTCCCATGCCTTTTCAAGGCCAGAACATAGCTTGCACTTTACTGAAAAGAAATACATTTCAAAAGTTTTCATTTTTTGATTTTAATAAATAAACATTATTAAAACTTTAAGGAATAAATATCAGTATATGCATATTAAACTGACAATCTACGGCCATTTTTTCCCAGTAAAGTGCAATTTATGTTCTGGTCTTGAGAAGGCAAGGGAGCTGCCTCCTCGAGACCATTATGTTCATGTTAGTTTTTCCTCATTTTGAGTTTAACTCGGTCATTCATTTATCTATCTCTATTTATTTATCTATATCTATCTCTATGTATTGCACTAATTTGCATACTCTTCCTTGCTTTTTTTCTGACGTATTTATAAAAAAGATCTTCTCTTCATTCATATTTTACATCTTGTACATCTGGATTAGGTTCAGTTCCATTTTAGCTGCTCTTTATTTACAGAGGTTTAATATTGACTAACTTCTGTTTGCGCGATTTTTAAACAATTCTTTTTGTACATTAGTGGACCAGCGTACTTGTGTTGAGCATCTACTCTATTTTTTGGGCTTATTTATTATAAGATATTGTCATTGTTCTCCTTTTATTTGTGAAATCGTAAATCGCAAAAATCATTTGCACGATTTTTAAAATATTCTTTTTGTACACAACTGGACCAGTGTACTTATGTTGAGCATCAAGTCGTTTTTTTTCTGGCTTAATTATTATAACATCTTCTCATCTTTTTTGTTTTACTTGTGAAATCGTTAATACGCTTTACGTATCTGAATGTTTTGCGTCAAATTTTTATTTAAATAACCTGGATTGGAGTCAACTCGCTCTGGTTACACATTAGTTTACACTATTAGATGTTCAGTGATTACCGTTGCTTGTAGGCTAAAAGACTATATATTTTTTAACACCTTCACAGGAAGATAAAAAAAAAAATAAGAGAGAGGGAAGGGAAGTGACAAAGAGGAAGGAGAAAGAGCTAGAGAGAGAGAGAGAAGAAAGCATTACTTAATTTAAAAACTAATATATAAAACCTTCCAAGCTTATGAAATCATCAATTTTTCTTCGCTAAAAGGAACAGCTTCGCAAGTGTATATTTTGATACACTTTTACACTTTTTATTTTATTTATTTTTTGTTAAAATGTTATTGAGTTTTAGAATATTCCACCCTTATTTAGAAGCTGTATTTTTTTTTTTATAACTAGACGTATTTCATAAAAAAAAGTTTAAGAAACCTACTTTGCAAGCAAAATAAACCTAAGAAGAAAAGGAAAGAAGATCAAGAAGACGAAGAAGGAAACAAAGGATTCTAGTGTCGCAGAAAAATAACATAAAAATAGACAATAAAAAAATAATGTAAAAATAATAAAATAATATAAAGAAAATAAGCAAAAATTCACCATTGTAAGGAACATCAACAGGTCTCATGATACGTCGTATTCACTATATAATGAATACAATATATATATAATGAATACTAATAGCGATTAATAAGTTAAAAGTTTACAATAGACCCATGAAATTCCAGAGACGAAACAATATAAAGAAAATAATCAAAATTGTCACCGGTGTCAGGAACATCAGTAGGTCTCATGATGCGTCGTATTTGCTCCATATTTTGTAAGTCTGGACTCAATCCTCCATGACAACAAAATATCTTTTCATCAATAATAGCAGCAATGGGTAAACAATTGAAACAGTCAGTAAACGTCTTCCATAATTTTATATTGTAACGTCGCTTACCTAAAATGAACTAGGAATCAAGGAGACAGCAATAGGTAAAATAGTGTAAATGTATGAGCAGTCCACTACATAAAAAGACATGTTAAGAAAACGATTCTTACTTCATAATATTCGAAATAATCCTAGTTAACTTATTTTCCAGCGGGAGAACCGTCATCTTCACGTCTTTCACTGTTGTACAATTTTTTTAACAAAATTTTGAAAAATAAACATAGATTTGACTGCATTTATCCGTTTTCAAATAGTCTGTATATGAAAGTTAAACACCATCACTGCCATCTACCAAAAAGATATTAGTAGGCAAATATTGCTAAATTAGGTTAGGTTAAATTAAGTTAAGTTAGATTAGCTAGATGGCTTTTGGGTGTTTGTTTCATAAACGATTTGCAAGACTTGGAGAATAGACATAGATATTGAAAAATGTGATTGAAAAACTGGAAATACGGTGAAATATGTGCAGATAAAGGTTCTCCTACTGGAAATAAGTTAACTAGGATTATTTTGCATATAATGAAGTAAGAACTGTTTTCTTAACATGTCCCCTTATGTAGTGGACTGCTCATACATTTACACCTGTAAAATTGCAATGTAGCGGCTTTCAAACCTTAAAAAACACACACGAATTTAAATTAGTACAAGGGTCATTCGGAAAGTAAAGAATGTTTCGATGTAAAAACTTTAGTAGCTGATATTAAAAGATAAAACTTTAATTACATACTATTTGATAGTTAAGCTACTTTTCTAGATAATCACAATTAAAATTTCAGTACTTATCACAACTTTGTACAATTATATAGTTTAAAGCTGATTGGTTCAGCTACTATCTAACTAAACCATAAAATGGTTCAAATTCACTGAACTATCCTACTGAAACATCATTTGGAGGTATCAGTCTTCCAAATCATTTGGATAGACTTATAGCTTATACAAAAAAAGCCTTAAATCTGCGCAAGTTTAATTTTAATTTGAATAAACTAGAAATTAAAAAGACAATAAAATTCGTGTTATACAACCTGTTGCCTTTTATCTTTTGTAAGGCTCGGTTTATGTTTGATAGTTAAAATTAGTACTACTACTACTAACAACTCACTGCATCACCAAGCCATCTGAGGCCAACACAACTACGCACGGTCCTCCTCCGTCCCAATACAAATTAATCAGTACAAGGTAATGTTATTATTACCGTCGTCTAATGTCATAGTCAATAACAAAAAACGCACGTTATTTAGAAGACGTTTTACATTAATAATTGCTTCATGGTTTTACATACACTGCCTATAATGCGGATTAGGACGCCTGGTCCACACACTAGTCACAGTTGTGGTTAAAACCCAAACTACACACGATTACAGTGCATATTGCGTTTGCGTATCCCCTTCCTAATTTGTCAATTTGAACATTGTTCTGTCTTTCAAGGGCTGGATTTAAGGTCGAGCTATCTGAGTAAAAATTGAACACACACTTTCTTGAAATTAGAAAGATGGAAGCCTGGAAGAGCAGGTTTCCTATCTGTAAGATGAATCAGATCAAGGATAGAATGACATAATTTTACTAGACACTATTTAAGAACAAATTGGTGTTGATACAAGCTTTTCAAACCAATTTCTTGCCATTTCAACTTTCTGCTTTTGTAGCAAGTGTGTCGTTAAAATCAAGAAAAACTCACAACATTCACTAATAGTGACCTTTATCGGCAAGTGTGACTATATTGCTGCTCGAACATGATTACCAAAAGATTATATAAGCAAATTGAGAATTCGATCTTCCATAGGTTACTATGAAACCATTATATCATTGTATCAACACTTCGTAAAAAAACAAAAAAACAAAAAAAAACAACAACAACAGAGTAAACTGTTTAAATAATATGACCTTCGGTACCTTCACGGCTAAAGGTCATATCTGACATTTTCTCACTTCCGAAACAAATACCAAAACTGTTTAAGGTAAGTATGACAAAGGGTAAGACTCAGCCAAACATCCTTCATAGCATTATTAAAAAAAGATATATTCCAAGTTTTTTTTACGTTTCAAAACTAGTACCATATAATGTTAGGGGCAAGTCAGGTCAATAATAGAGATTAAATAGAAAATTATAATAGAACAAAATAATAGAGAATGAATAACAGATAGAAAATTAAAAAATCAAAAGTGAAGTGCTGCTTCGTTTGCAAGGAAGCTTTGCCTGGTCGGCTGGTGCAGAAAGGATAGTTTGTACTTCAGGGAGATTTAGGTCCACACACCTACAAAGGAAAAGTTAACACTAATACTTTTCGAATTTTGCATTTTTTGACGTGCAGCTATCAAAATGTCTGCTCATTTTTTTGTATTAACTCAATTTTTTCTCTAGTTAAAGTACAACTGAAATTTTCAATGCAAATGACTATGATCGAGTTGCGGTAGCATGGAAAATAATGATGGTAGCCAGTAATTCAATTGTAACGGCCTAGAAAATCATAGCTGAATTTAATTACTTAATTGGCTAATTCAAGAAGACCAGAATTCGGCCTTCCTGATAGAAGAAGATTAAACACGATTATTTATTTTTCTGTGATCAGAGACGCAAGGATTCAAAGAGATTTTTTTTCGTAATGATTTGTTAAGACAAACCTAGTGACTCGATTACACCACAACCCAACACTTATTTCCTTATTTCATTAGACACAAAGATGTTTTTTTCCAGTTTTTTCGGCTAACTTAACTTTTTTTTCCTGAACTTTTTTTTTTATATTACAGACTTACCGGCTCCATCGCAGGTTATAATATGCCGCTAGTCATGGTAATTACCTCATTTTGCAACACTGAGGTATTTGTTATACCTTCTCTTGAACGCGTCAAGGGAAGGATTTTCTGGGATTACCTCTGCCGGCAAGCTATTCCATGTGGCGACCGATCGCCGGAAGAAAATCGTTTTCACATATTCTTGGCGGAGAGCACCCTGCTCAAGGTAGAGCTGACGAGTCGTACTTCGGGGAGTTGATCACAAGGGCTTTGCTCTATCAGGAACGAGTTCCGATAGCTCCTCTGATGGAGGGTTATACATGTACTTGTAGAAAACCGACATGAACGCCACGTCAAAGCGTTCCTGGATCATCTGTGAGGTTTTAGCTTTCGTGTTGCCAGAGGTTGCAGTACAAACTGCTCGATTTTGAATCTGTTGGAGTGGAGCGATGCGGTTTTTTGATGCACCAGCGAAGAGAAGACGTGCACATTCGAGGACAGGTCTGATGCCCGAAATGAATAGTGGCAGAATACTCATCAGGAAGAATACTTTTGTATCTTAGGATAACTCCTAGCTTCTTCGAGCAAGAGGATCTAATTCTACTGAGATGCTTAGCCCATGAGAGATCCGAAGAGAAGTTAACTCCATGTAGGCATATTGTATCAACTTGTGTTATTGCCTCTCCTTTGAAGACAAAATGAGGCCTTAAATTACGCGCCTTAGAAATTAGGTGCTCTTTCGTTTTCGATGCGATAAAACTGACAAGCCATGCATCTGCCCCTGCCTCAATTCTCTCCAGGTCAGCCTGAAGCACCCTGTGGGGTTCGCTGGGATCTTCGTCCTTTGCAATTGACGTTTTTGTTGCCGTGTCATCAGCAAAGTGGTGAGGTTTCTTCACAAGGTTGTCCCCTAGGTCGTTTATGAACACCAAAAAAAGAGTTGGACCAAGAATACTTCCTTGGAGTACTCCTGATAAGGCTGGGTATTCTTTTGATATGAAGCCGTCTAGGGCAACTTGCAATGAACGTTGCGAAGAAAGTCAGCAAGCACCTCAAATAGTCGACCATCAACTCCATAGGCTTTCAGTTTACAAAGAAGTCCCTTGTGCCAAACACGATCAAAGGCTTTTACGATGTCAAAGGAGAGAAGGGGAATATTGTGTCACAGAGAAAGGAGCTCAACCCACTGTTGATACTGCGCAATCAGACAGTCTAATGTAAACCGTTTTCTGCGAAAACCATATTGCGTGTCTCCCAAAAGCAGATGTGACTTGAGGTTTTGGTAAAGGGTCTTATTAATGACACTTTCATAAACCTTACCTATGCAGGACAGTACTTATTGGACGTTACGATCCTAAATTAGTAAGGTCGGACTCTGCCTGTGGAACAGGGACCACATGAGCAATTTTCCAGGCTCTCACAAATGATCCCGCTCCAAAACATTTTTTATACAGAGAGGCGAGAGGACCAGTAAGATCAGGGGCACGTCTCTTAAGGATGAGATTGGGAATCGTGTCAGGTCCTGAAGCTTTGGTGACATCCAGCTGATTTAGCGTTCTGAGCACCTTACTAATAGTTATGTTAACGCTGGTGATTTTTGCATCTATTCGTTGCAGAAAGGGGGGAGGGGAGACTTCGGCGTCATCAAGTTGGGAGACCTTTGAAAAAGTTTGTACAAGAGCATCTGTCTTTTCCTGGCCTGACTGTATCATCGCCCCTTTAACATGAGGCAAGGGAATTGATGTTGGTTTACATGACGATAAAGCTTTTTTGATGAGCTTCCACCAGCGCTTTGCAGGGGAACTTTTCAGTTTGTCTACAAACTTGTGTTTGTAATTGACTCTAGCTTGACGTGTGGCTTTAACAGACCCGTTCCGAGCGCTAATAAAAGCAGCCTGGTCCTCATCGGATTCAGCCGAACACCATTTCTTGTGAGCCTTCTTTCTGGCCCTGGTTGCCTGTCTACAATCAGCATTGAACCAAGACTTATCTCGAGTTGAAAATAATATTAAATGAAAATAATTTTAATCGAGCCAAACTGAATTGCAACGGCCAAGAATTCATGGGTTTAAGTTGTTGAATTGACTAATTCAAGCAGACCACAGTTCGGCATTCCTGACTGAAGAAGATTATTTATGTTCTATGATCAGAGATAAAATGAACAAATTAGAATTTTTTTTTTCCTTTTAAGATTTGTAGACGATCCTCGTAACTCAATTATGCCACTGCCCTTCTGCCCCACACTTACTTCCTTATTTAATTAGACATAAATATTTTTTCTGTTTTTTTTTCCTTTTATAATTTCCAAAATTACAGCAATTTAGTTAAAAAGTAAAATAGCAAATTCAAAAAATAAATAAAAAGGTTGAAGAGATTTTCAGCCTCATCTAGTCAAAATTTCCGTTCCGACAAGTTCAATCAACCATCAATATGTTGCAGCTGGAATTAGATGTTGTCAAAAGCACCATACTCCCTAAACCTTGCGGCGTTAGTTTTTACTCGTTTCCTCCTTCAAATCCTCTTGGATTTCTACTTCATATCTCGCTGGGCGGCACAATATTCAATACAGACTAGACCATGAAATTCCGCTTTGTTCACTCAAACAACGACACGTTCATTATTGATGAATAGAAATGTCGACCGTCGACCGAAATTACTGACCAGCCGTTCAATCCATTACCCTTCCCAAAGATTTCCCCAGAAATCTCAGTTAAAGTTGGTTTTAATAAACAAACTCAAAATAGAATTTGAAGATAATGGCTTAAGAGCGCAGTTTGAAACTTTCTATACCCCTCCCCCACCTCCAAGGGATTCTTTGCTCCCCGCTTGCCCTTTAAATATTATTCATATCCGCACACGTGTCTTTTCCACACTGAAGTAAGTTATCTAAAGAGTATTTTCAGGTGGCAAAGCGCCAGAAAATGATAGCTAAAAACAACAAAAAACTATTTGAGCAATTTGGGGGTTCCAAAAGGTTTGAGTCCTAGACAAACAGCATTTGCGAAAAAATAAATTTTTTTGGCACTGGAGATCTTTTAAAACAGAGGATTGTTTACACATCATACTCCCTCCACCCTCCATTACTGGGGTAAATACTTGACTCCAGATTTACATCTTACCCAGTTAAACTACGCAATTCTATGATACTTCACAAAGCAACATCTTTAGCAACTCGAACATCGGTTCTATTCTTCCACTTACTTCACGAGTTTTAATATGCCATAAACTCAAAATTCAGGCAACAACCCAAATAAAAAACAAAATAGTACACAAGAAAAAAGATAAAATATTATTCAAAAATAAAGAAAAGATAAACAACATACTAACATTCATCATAAAATCCGTAAATCCTATTGATAGATGCACATTCGTGGTTTCCTCGAAGAAGAAAAAAGTTTTCAGGGTACTTGATTTTGTAGGCCAAAAGCAGACAAATTGTCTCCAATGACTGCTTCCCTCTGTCAACATAATCCCCCAAAAAAAGATAATTTGCTTCGGGAGGAAAGCTTCCATATTCAAAAAGACGCAATAAGTCTGTATATTGTCCATGTATGTCACCTAAAAGAAAAAAAGTATAGAATTAAAAAGAAAATAAAAAAATTAATAAAAAAGAATCAATTACTAGTAACATCAATAACCATGCTTCATTGGATCATTACATATTTTAAAAGCTTTTCATCTGACAGTTGGGGGGGGGGGGGCTGGGACCTCATTTGAAGTGACGTTTCCCGCTGTTGATACCCCATGTAATACTTTACACCAAATCATAATCCTAAATTTACAAAAAGACGAGTATAAGAAACTTGACACCCAAATTAGAATTTTAAATGCCCTTTTGGTAAAAATCTCTCCAACCGTCTTTAATTCTTATTCCCAACTGTAGCTGACATCAAACAATGCAATAATATCTTAGAATTTATAATTGAGCATACACAAATACTTTAAATCCAAGATACAGGGTCGTATTCATTTTTTTTCGTGGGGAGGGGGGGTTGTATAAAAGGATTTTGTTTCGGGGTGGGTTTTACAAAAAAATATTTACAAAAGACATCGAAAATCTGTTTATATTCATTTTTATTACGTTTTTATGGGTCGGACAAATATTTCGGATTATGGGGTTCAAACCCACTAACCCTTCCCTGGATATGGCTTTGTCAAGATACCCACAGAAAAAACATGTACAAATCATTGATTCAACTTTCGTCAGAAGTTTAACTGCCTGATTAGGTCAGAGAAGTTCCATCTTTGACAGATATAATAGCAAGGTTATTGCTTTAGGGCTTGAAGTTCCATACCTACACACAGATTGAGGAGGGGGTTCGGGATGAAGGGGAACTCTTCCAGAAAAATAAAAATAGTTTATGTTGTTCCCTTCAAAGGAAAAACCACATGATCGCATGGTGCCCATACGAGCACCATGCAAAAGTGAGAAAAAAAACCTAAGTCTGAATCCCCCTGTGACTTCCAAAGCTATTTGCATCAAAATTATGGAATAATATTAGCTGCAAAGTCAACTAACTCAATGGAATGGATAAAATAGACATTTAGATTAAAAATACCAAAAAGATTTTTGTGGATACTTAGGCAATTTATGTTTTTGAGCATAATTTAAAAGTTCATTTGAGCAATGAGGCATGACGAAAAGAGTAGGGAAGCCCCAAGAAGGCTAAATACAAGATTTCTCAAAATACAGAATCGTTATATTTTTACTTATTTATATAACTGAAACATCTTTTTCTGCTATACTTAGAATAAACATTACTTGTTAAAAAAACACAAAGATAGCAAAAAAGTGAAAAAAGCAAGAGTTTAGATCCTGACCTCCAACAAAAAATATCTAAGTACGAAGTTGTGAAAATAGTATATGTCAGGTTAAATAAAACAAGACAGTAGCATATACAATGAATAAGAATTGAAGGTAAAAACAATTTGTTAAGTTAAGTTGTTATTAAAATTCGCAATAAAATGGGTACAAAATGCTCACAGTTCTTTGTCAACTTATCTAGATAAGATAGGATCTAGATAAGTTCCTTTGCTGCTATCTGGCCCTCATCTAATTCCTATGATGCCAAATCCAAATTTTAGATATATGTTGTTCAGAAACTTCAAAATGTCTAATAAGTTTGCCTTTGGGGTCACCACCACAGTCACAGTGTTAAACTTTATCTTACCCTGCTATGATATCTCAAACCCAAGAAAGAAGGATAAATGAATCAAAATAAAGTAAAAGGTAGAATTAAATACTATAAGATATTCTACACTACATATTTTGCCTATATTTTAGAGAATTGGTAGAATACTCCCAAAGTCCTACTTTTCAAAATTCCTGCTTTCCATTATTTTTATTTGTCATATTTTCTCTGTGGCTGCTCAATTTTGCATGTTGGGGGAATTAACCTGGGAGAAGGAGAATTTTCGCGGGTTATACACCTAGCACCACAGCCCCCTTATCCATGCTTTGTCTAAATGAAGGGAGATAAAAGGTTAATTCGCAATCCCAATACCCCTTCCTGTATTTATCGAAAGTCCCATCGAGAGTTAGACAATTTAAGCCTTTAAATACGCTCATATAGGTATCTGCCCCCCCCCCCCCCTCGACTACACAATGACCCGCGACCCCTCCTTCATAACAGCCAATACACAAATATAAGATTACGAAAAATTTATATATTAACTATTTCTCTTGATTGGACTATGTGACTTTTCAGGAGCGAATGTGCAACCGTGTGGCACTATCTCCTCTGTAATGTGAAGCTCAATATATAGTTTTTTTTTCCTTTTTTATATTTTTAGATCAATTGACCGTCTCGGAATTGCTAATATATAGCAACTTGATCCTCCATAGGGTACTTAAAATTCCTCCTTTTTTTTCAGTTTTGGTTACTATTACTATCCTGATTCGCTCCTTAATTTCAGTTTATTACCGCGAACTGTTTGATTATGCACCATATACTCTGTGCGTATTTCGGAACAAGGGTTTATCCATAATGCTTTATTTTCTTCATTCTTTTTATTCGTCTTAATTTCCCTTTGGCTGCTCAATTTTACACGTGAAATAATTTCTCAAGGAGGAATAGCCGGGAAAAATTTCCTAGGAGGTAATTTTCGGGAAGAACTTCCCAGGGGAAATGTTGGGTGAAATTTCGGGGGGGGGGGAGGAGGAGGAGGAAAATACACATGACAACGAAAAGCACATAGCAAATGTAAAACTTACAATGAGTAGGAATTATCATGAATGAAGAAATCAAACAAAAAGCAAAAGAATCAGAATTAACAACAATATAAACTTACAACAAATACAGATTACCACAGATAGGCCTAAAGATGGTGTTGCCACCCCTTATATCTTCCCTTTCATTACCTACAAAAAAAAGAGGTCAGAGTGTCATTTGGAGCTCACTAAATAGATTAGCTTAATAAAAAAAAAGGTAAAAAATAAATGCATATGTAACGCGCGCTAGCGCTGCCTAAGTAAAGAACGATGTTGGCACAATGTGTTTTTTTTCTCCATACCCGGGCACTTCGTATCAAAGGAGTCGTCATAGAAACTTCGAAAAGGGCTCATTCGATTGGAAATTGGAGTGGCTAGTGCCCTTTTTAATAGTCGAAAGTGATTGGAGGGCAACTAGGCTCCCCCTTGCCCATCATTCCCCCAAATACGTCCAATCAGAATTTTGAAATAGCCATTTTGTTCAGCGTAGGTGATTTCCAAATAGAATATATCTTTTTGCGGAGGCCACTCCCCCACAGCCCACGGGGCAAGGGTTTTAAGTTATGCCCTGAGGGCATATAAGGTTTTTTTTATAGAAGGCGTTGTTGTAGAGACTTAAAAAAAGGCTCATTCGATTGGAAATTCAAAGGGTTTGTGCCCTTTTTAATAGTCGAAAGCGTTTGGAGGGGAACTAGCCCCCCCCCACCCCCATGCTTACCCCAAATACCACCAATCAAAAAGTTGAGATAGCCATTGTGTTCATCGTAGTTGATTTCCATATAGAAAATATCTTTTTGAGGAGGACATTCCCCCACAACCCTCGGGGCAAGGGTTTTAAGTTATGCCCTGAGGGCATATAAGGTTTTTATAGAAGGCGTTGTTGTAGAAACTTCAAAAAAGGATTGGATTCGATTGGAAATTCAAAGGGCTAGTGCACTTCTTAATAGTCGAAAGTGATTGGAGGGCAACTAGCCCCCCCCCAGACCCATCCAATCAAAATTTTGACATAGCCGTTTTGTTCAGCGAAGTTGATTTCCAGGTAGAAAACATCTTTTTGAGGAGGACACTCCCCCACAACCCTTTAAGTCTTTAAGGATCAACCCCTCCCCCCACAGCCCTCAGGGCAGGGGTTGTAAGTTATGCCCTGGGGGCATATAAAGTTTTTATTGAAAGCATTGTCATAGAAACTCCAAAAGGGCTCATTCAATTGGAAATTGAAAAGGCTAGTGCTTTATTAAATAGTTCAAAGTAATTGGATAGTGACTAAAGCCCCTCTCAAGCCCAACCATTTCCCAAACGCGTCAGATCAAACTTGTGAGACATCCTTTTTGTTCAACGTAGTTGAAAGTTCTTGAAATTAGGTCATATAGGATGAAAACCCCCTCAGAGCCCTCAGTGCAAGGGCTGTAAGTTATGCCCTGGGGGCATATAAGGTTTATATAGAAAGTAGTTGTATATGATTTATAGAATAGATTTTAGTCTTCCTCAAATCCAATTTTTATATTTTTAAAAACTAAATGTTGACTTAAGATTAAATCAAAATGCACTGTGATAATGCTAATTCCCAATAAGGCATCTCAGCAGTGTCCCAAGAACGACTGAGGGTATTATGTTCAAACGTTCAAAATATTATGTTCAAACGTGGGGCTACTTCTGCTCTTAAAATTTAACCAAATCCAAATAGCGTAAATGTGTATCCAAGCTATAAACGAAAGTAAACAGATTTTTTTGCAAATGGTATCAAGTTTTTCATTTCAGGTCAACTAGAGGAGGTATGAAACTAATTTAAACTGTACTATGTGTGTCCAGATTTTTAAAAGGGTGTATGCTGTTAAAAATTGCTGAAAATTTTTCTCCGGCATTAAAATAGCAGGCCAAACTATAAAGTCTTAAAAAACGAAAAGATTTAAAGTATCATTTTCTTTTCCACTGAAAAGACTATTTCAATATAAAACGAACAGAAATTAATTAAAAAAACTTTTTCCACAAAATAAGTTTTTCGAAGAAAAGTAAAAAACTCCATTAAACAAAAAATGAGCAAAACTAAAATCAAATAATCTACCAAGCGTGAAACTGCCACAAATCAGCATCGATAAATAAATGAAACCCAAACGAACAGAAATTACAATAATTAACTGAGTCAAACTCAAAATGAGCAGAAATTAACATAAGTTGGGCACAAAATCCCTATGCCTTCCAAAGGCTAGAACATAATTTTCACTTTACTGAAAAAATACAAATGAATATGCATTGTCATTTTAATATACATATACTGATATTTAGTAATCAAAATGTTAATATTATTGGATTTATTAAAGTTATAAAAGTAAAAACATTTATATTTTTTCAGTAAAGTGCAAATTTTGTTTTGGCCTTGGGAAGGCATAGGGGTTTTGCGCCCAACTTATGTTAATTATTGTAATGTCTGTTCGTTTTGGGTTTCATTTATTTATCGATGCTGATTTGTGGTAGTTTCACGCTTGGTAGATTATTTGATTTTGGTTTTGCTCATTTTGTGTTTAATGGAGTTCTTTACTTTTCTTTGAAAAACTTATTTTGTGGAAAAAGTTTTTTTAATTAATAACTTAAAAGACTTTCTAAACATTTCCAAGTTGCACCATGTATAAAAATTACTGTTCCTACGTACTTCATTAATAAACTAGCAAAACCAACAAACCAAAATAGGAGGTAGAGGCACGCTTGCAAGAATTCAGAAAAAGCAAAAAAAAATCTAACAAAGAGAATTTTTTTTTTACAAAAAACAAGGGAAATAATGAGGGAATTCCTTGAGGGCAGGGTGGGAAAGAACAGGGAACACTTATCCAAGCTCCTTTCATCTTGCGTGCTTACCAGAAAAGCAGTATCTTACCACATATCTTAAGAGGAGCTTCAAGTTCAAGTAATATTGGCTGTGACAGAAAAATTTCTCTTGATTTAAGACATAAACCTCTGACTTCAGCTTCTGACATCTGAACTGTTTTTCCAGGGCGACTACCTCTTACTGAAAATAAATGCCATAAGGATGACTGATGTACATCAAAACCTAGTCAGGGGCATCCCGAAATTCCCCATTGATAAACATTTGGTAAATTTTCACACTTAGATTAAGTCCTCCATTTTATAGATTATGAGCAAGCATTTCATTCAGCCAACAGAAAAGCTTTGCTGAAGATCCTATACTTGTATGGCATTAAATAAAAAAAAAAAACAAGTTTTTTTTTTAACAGAAAATAAGGAGCAACATTAAAGATAAAAAAATAGTAATTACTCTGCATATGAGGGGCTGTACTAACTCCTCAATACCTTGCTCTTTATGCAAAAGCTTTTAGCACTTTTAAAAAAGTTTCCTATTCTAATTAAACAGCCTTGTGTTTCAGGAGCCATTCTTAAAGAATTAGAACAAACAGCCAAACAGCATGAAGAGGAAGGTATTGAGGAGGGGGCAAACCCTTCATATGCGGAATAATTCCTGTTTAATTTGAGTTTAAATGTTGCTCCTTACTTTAACTAAAAAAAACTTGTTTGTTTTTTAAATTTAATTTCTGACCGTTTTTCAAATAATGCCAGTAAATCTGGTTCAACCTCAATGGAAAATTCCCTCCCCTCATAGGAAACTACTCCATGGAAAGTTTCTCCCATGTAAAATTTCCTCCAGACAATTCCATCCTCATTGACAATCCCCCTCCCACTTACGATTCAGCCTGAAACATTTTCCTTAGGATACTTTCATTTGAAAGACTTAAATTTTTAATTGGTTTCCAATGACTCCAGAAATCCCCCCTTTGTGGAAATTTTTTCCTGGAAATCCAAACACAATAAAAATCGTCCCAGGATACTTCCCCCAGAAGTTCTCCAAATGCAAATTTGAGTAGGCAAACAGAAAGTAAGACAAATAAAAAGAATGTTGTATAGGAATTATGTTAAATCCCTAAAATGTAAAATTTCCCCTGGAAAATAATCCCCCACCAAAAAAAAAACAATGTCTGTATTTTTGGTAATAAAAAATACTACAGGTAAACAAAGGAGAAATATCATGACTAACAGACCTTTTGACCCCCCACAGCCCAGGGGCTGTGGGGGATCATGTTATCCCCAAAGACATATTTTCTGGGCTTTTCAACTATGCTGGACAAAATGGCTATTTCAAAATTTTAATCAGACGACTCTGAGGAAAAAAGGGGATAGGGAGGGGAACTAGTTGCCCTCCAATATTTTTGGTCACTTAAAAAGGACTTAGAACTTTTGATTCTTGTTTGAGTGAGCCCTTTCCCAATATCCTTTGACTATTGGTTAGATATGATCACCTCTAGGAAAAAAACATGCATCTCTGATATGAAAAAAAAAAAACAAAATTCTGTATTTTGCAGATGGGAGCTTGACAATTCTAAAATAGGGTTCTTGGATATGCTGAATCTGATAGACTGATTTTCATTAATATTCCTTGACCCCCCCCCCTTTCAAAACTCAGGCAAATTTTATGAGGCTTGAAGCTTTTGATGGGTAACGCTAAACTTAATGAACCTTATATATTTGGAATTAGCACAATAAGCCAACTCTTTTGATATATCTCTTGATGTCAAAGTTCCATTTCTTTAGTTTTTGTTACTATTGAGCTGCATCACTCCTTACTTACTATACATATATAAGTGCGTGTGTATAATATGAAAGAGGTTTAAATTGGAATGGAAAATTTGTACATATAAGAATTTTAATTCCCCAATAATGCAAGGCTCAATGAGTGTGTTCAAGCACAATATACAATGATGTAGTAGCCTATATATATTATAGTATGGTTAGAGGAGTGTTGAAGGGAAAAAAATGTTTTAGTATAGTGAGAGGGGAGCAGTCCCTTGCTGTCATGGGTAATTAGAAATAAAAGAGAATTATTGTAAAATGAGTTAATCAATTGAAACCTCAGTAAATCAATTTAAGTTAGAAACTTTTCAAATTGAAAGTATAGGGTAAATGGGTAGAAGGAGAAAAAATAAATAATAGTAGAGCATGGTGGCTATAGAATGCAAAGGTAATGTATTTGATATTGGTAGGAAGTTTTTGTTATTAAATTGAGATTTAAATTTCAATCAATATGATAAAGAAATAAAATTTGATCAAGAGTGGGCCAATACTGAATGGAGGCTGAACTGTGATGTGAGATCATAGCCAGGTATGGAAAAAGTTCCAAAGCTGCAGTAGCATCATTTGCCTGAATTCCAAAAGCTGCAAATACATTTTACTAGACCATGAAAACTGCCAAGTAGCATTGCTACTATGCTGCCCCCCTTTTTCCATGGTGGATCATAACCCAGAAACACCACCAGTGAGATTTTCTACAGGAGGTTCAGCACCACCTTATCTTTCTGGACATGCAATTTAAGGTGTATTTAAGGTAAAACTTAACTCTAGTATTGCTTTCCCTTTTACAGGAAATGCCTGTTTATGTTGCATAGCAAGTCAGGGGTACACAAACATTACAAATAACAAATCTGTAACCCAATTAACTCAAAACAATACAAATATTAGAATTCTAACCCAAATTACTCTGGTTCTATATGCAAAGGTTATAAATAACAACAAAAACTGAAAATTTACAACTGCCCTAGTTATGTTCAAGGCCAAAGGTTTATCAACTTTAGTCATGTTTTGTTGGAAAATTTTTTCATCAGGGTAGCAAGTATGCAAAGATAAGGATACAATCTTCTGAAAATAATTCTTGTTTCAAGCTGTGTTTCCATTTGTCATAACATCAAAAAAAAGAAGAAAGAAAATCATCATATTAACCAATATTAATAAAAATATCAAATGAAATGCAGATTCACAGTTTAGTATATATTAATATTAATTTCTGAAAGTCTTGGCAATTTTGTGTTTATTAAAAGTATAAAAGAGAAAAGATTCAAAAATGATGTTTTGGTCTTTACAAGGCACATTCCTGGGCAATAGCTGTATTCCTGTTTGCTCTAGTTTCTGTTTGTATTGAGTCTAACTTCATTATCTATTTAATTTTTTGGTATTGGATTTTACTTATTTATGGATAGGGATTTATGCTTGCTTTATACTTGAATTACTATTTGAGTCTGTTTCTATATAAAGATTTCTATACTCTATAGCCTTCAATAGCCCCGAGTTGCTATTTGACTTTATTTCCACTTGTCTTGGGTTTAATGTGGCTCTTTAGTTTTCCTTGAAAAACTTCTCCCATAGGTATTCTAAAAATATTGAATTAAAAATTTTTATTTCATTTTCCTCATTTTATTTCTAGTTTTTTACTTTGAGCAAAATTCTTTGATAATACGTTTCTTTGCATAAATAATTGAGTCTAAAGGCTTTAAATATTTTGGTGTTTAATAACAAAGTTCAAAACTGTCGATATTGTTAAAAAATATCAATCCAATGCTTTGGCATTGCTCAGCAGAACTGAATGCTAGGAGTTTATATCTTAGTTTTTGTAAGTAGGATAGGCTATTGTATTGTGTATTTTTTTTTTTAAATTAACTACTTTTTCTTCATTTTTATGTACCTTTACTTTTATTGACATATTTTTTCCATTGCCTTCAGAAAAATGTTTGTCTCTAAGCTTCATTAAAAAAAACAACAACAGTTTTTTCAACTGAAAGTAAGGAGCAACATTAAAACTTAAAACGAACAGAAATTATTACATATATTAGGGGGGTTGCCCCCCTCCTCAACACCTCACTCTTCACGCTACAGTTTCTGGCCCTTTAAAAAGAGCTACCTATTGTTCTAATCAAACAAACCTTGTGCTTCAGTTGTTTTTAAAGAACTGGGACAAAATTTAGACTTTAGTGTAAAGAGCATGGTGCTGAAGAGGGGGCAACTCCCCTCATATCTGTAATAATTTCTGTTTGTTTTAAGTTTTAATGTTGCTCCTTACTTTTAGTTGAAAAAATTTATTTTTGATTTACTTTCTGCTTGTTTTTTACAATGAGCAGAAATATCCTCTGGGCAATTCAATCCTGGCAAAAATTTGCCCTGGACAATTACCCTTAATATCACCATGGCTAAAACTGAATTGGTAAAGAAAAAGCAAGGCAAATAAAGAAATTTTGCATAGAAACTCTGGCAAATTCACCCAGTGCAAAATTTCACCCCCTGGGAACTTCCCTCTCCATGGAAAATTCTCCCCATGCAAAATCCTTCCAGCAGAAAATTTGTCCTCCCCTCTTCACTCAAAAAATGTATGCATACATCCTAATAACAAATAAAACCATAGGTAAATTTATAACTACAATTTTGGGAAAAAAGTGGCGTGGGAGGGGGCCTAGTTGCCCTCCAATTTTTTTGGTGACTTAAAAAGGGTACTAGAACTTTCCACTTCCATTAGAATCAGCCCTCTCTTGACACTTTAGTTCCACAGGATTGATACAATCACCCATAGAAAAAGAAGAAGAAACAAATAAACATGTATTATAGTATTATAGTTGGACATTGACACTTATCATTGTCTCAGTATTATTGATAATCTTGCTTCAAGTGGCATAAAAACTTACTTTCAGTACATTCCTAGCCACTCTGGCATAAGTGGTAATCATCAGGTTGATGAAATAGCAAAAAATGCTATAAATATTGACCAGCCAAGTGGGAGACCAATCCCAATTAGAGATATTTACCGATGGAGGCTATCAGATATTAATTTTAATAAGATTAATCCTATCCTTTCCCCCTTTCCCAATAAGTATCTTTCTAAAATTTATCATAGAATTCGTTCTGGAACAAATGGACTAAATTTCCTTGCATTCTCATATAAGCTTTCTAAATCAAGTGGATCAATTCCCCTGTCCCCTCTTTGCAGGCATTGTAATATGAATAATGAAACAATTGACCATTGCCTATTTGAATGTAATATGCTGACGTCTGCACAACATACCTTGCTTTCTAAACTGTTAAAATACTTCAAACAACACAAAATCCCACTATCAGCCAAGAGCCTAGCAAACTATACCTACACACAGAGCATAGAAATCGACATCTATCGTCTTATATTTGAACTCCTAGAGTCGAAAGATCTGCTGAAAGATATCTGAATATATCTAATAAATATGAGGCAATCAAGCCAGTAGCTCTGTAGCCCACAGAGTGAAGCAAAAGGAAGAGGGCTAAATAGTGTTACTGAAAAGCCCGCCTGCTGTAAAATAGAAGAAGAAGTATAGTAAAAATTACAAAATTCCACATTTTTCTGATATGAGCTTGAAACCTCTACAGTAGGGTTCTTTGATATGCTGAATCTAATGGTGTGATTTTCACAATAATTCTATGACTTCGAGGGGGTCTTTCTCCCTTTTTCGAGGGGGTCTTTCTTTCAAAAATCAGATAAATTTTCTCAAGCTTGTAGCTTTTGATGGGTAAAACTAATACCAAATACCAAAAATACCACTAAATACCAAAAGATATATAAAAAAAAATTACAGAAAGCAAAATCATTTGGCCTTTGCATATGTGACCAAAATATCTGGTATTTTTTTTTGTGAAATTTATTATACACTGTCTATTAAAAAGGATTTTATCCCTATTTTGAACTTTTATTTTATTGTCATGGAAAGGCAGTGTGGTCTCCAAAATTCATGATCTATAGCAATGTTACCCAGTCTAAAGCCTAGAACACACATAGCTCTTTTTGACACTGATTTGATAAATTGGTGTCAATTTGCAAAGAAAACAGTGTCAATTTGAGGTGTATATATATGTGTGTGTGTAAACTTTTTCTAGGTTTTAGTGCTGATTTGCAAAAACAGTGCCAAATTTCATTGTGATCATAAAAAAGGTAATTGTTAATTGTTTCCTTCTCTTCGGCATGAAAATCAAAAGATCTGAATAATGAATAATAGTTAAATATTTAATAATGAAAGAATTTAAAAATTAATAATTTTTTTTAATGAAATAAATATTCAAAAATAATATAAGCTTTAATAACAAAAGAACTTAACAATAATAATAAAAGGACTAAATGATAAGCTGAGATCAATCCTGCAACTACTGATAAGCTGTAGTTGACAAATGGTGTCCATGTCCATTATTTTTAATTCTGAAAATCTAGTGCAAAAGATTTTTTTTGTACTGCTATTGTTTTGCCACTGAGCTGCTGAAAGGAGTGCCCCCAAAAAAGTTAAGTGTGTTCTAGGCTTAAGGCCTGGACAAACTTGGTGTGTTTTGCCAAGCTTTTTTTTACTGTTAATAAATACTGTTAGTAAATAAATAAAATGAGCATTAACCAAATTTATGTGCTTTGAACTAATTAATATTTTAACAAAATCTGAATTTGTTTATATTAAGAAATTTTTTAAAATTGTTTTCAAAATAGAGGAGAGGTATTACCTTTTCAAGCCTAGGAAAATAAAAATCTTTAAAAATTTTCAATAAAAGCTGAAATAAAGATAGAAACAAAAAGAAGAAGAAATGGTACTTCCTTGTTATATAGAACACACCCAAGAATATAAGTTAGGTTAATCATAATAAAATATTCCTAAGTAAAATAAAAATATAATAGTTTAGAAACAAACTTGGGCTATATATTTGCACATTAGGGAGGGGGGAGGGGGGGGGGTAAAACATAGTATATATTACATACTTAATCTAAACATACCTAACCAAAGTACCAACTAAATATTTAATTGAAATATAGCTATAATGTATTTTCACACAGAGCCAAAGCTAATTGTCTGGCATAAAGGCAATGAAAACTGGGCACTGTCTCATGTTTGCAATACAAATTCTCATATGTGTTCTATATAACAAGGAAGTACCAAAAAAATCTTCACCTGGTTTTTCAGCTACAGGGCAATTCTAAAACAGCAATTTTACCCTATATTTCCTTATTTTACAAATTTTACTGATTGGGTTTTTATTTAACTGTAATTTAACAACAGTACTTCTATAACACTGGAGCCATTCCAACTGCTATAATGTTACAACCCTAAATAGAGACAAACGTTGGTCACCCCCCACTCTCAACATGCCAAACAATTTTTTCATAATTCCCTTGAGATACCACAGATAGACACTTTTGAAAGCTCACTTGTGTTTTGATTTAAATCAACATTCCTCTCAGATTGCAAAGAAAGTTCTATTTTGATACTGTTAGCTGTTCCTAGGATATTCCAGATATATCCTTTTGATGACTGAGATGCACATAGTATCTTTTTGATTCAGCTCAACATCCCCCTAACACACTCTGAAAGTTTTAAGTTAATACCCTTACACATTCATAAGACATTGCAGGCACACTTTTATGACAAACTGGATGAGCATAAATTCTTTTGATTTAGTTCATTGTTCCCTTGGAGTTTCCACTTAATTAAGTTAGTTGTTCCTTAGATAATGCATATACACTCTCTGACAATCTTGGATGCAAGTATTGTCTTTTGATTTAATAAGTATTCCCAACACCATGCCCAGAAAGTTCCCAAGTGTTATTACCTTAAATCGCCTTAAATTGCACTAGCCAGCGATAAGGACGAATCCTGTAGACGCTGGTCAATGATGATGGTGGCTCAGCTCATCGGGCACATCCCAAACTGTGTGCCATGGCTTGCTGCACCAATCTCTGTCAACAGCTGACTTGAAGGCTTCAGTATTAGGGGACATGTCTGCATTCTAGCTAAGGGAAGTCCATAATCCAACAACATGGTTGGAGAACAATTTGTTTCGCAGCCTGGTATTAGCATATTTCCGGTACAGCTTTAGGGGGTGCCCTCATGTTCTTGACGAACTATCTAACTGGACTAAGTCAGGGATGATATTGTGGTTGCAGATCAATTTGAATGTCATCAATACATCTCCCCGCTTACGTCGGTATGTGAGAGATGGTATTTTGAGCCTCTGGAGTCTGGTAGAATATGGCAAATTTTGAAAACTCCTTATGCATTTCGTTGCTCTCCGCTGCACCGATTCCATAATCGATTGGTCAAGCTTGTTAACTGGCGTGGTAATGGACATCCCAAATTCTAATTTTGGTCGGATCAGGCCCTTTAGGAGCTTAGTAATCACTGCTGGAGATCTACTGCAGAACGTTCTCTTTATTATACCGAGAGTTTGGTTGGCTTTGGCTACTGTAGACTGCGTGTGTAAGTTGAATTTGAGCTTGTTATCAACCAAGACTCCCAGATCTTTTTCGCAGTGACTGGTTGTAAGTGGCTGTTTAAAACCACAATTGGATTCCATAAAATACTGGCTGAGAGGGTTGTTTGCTCCAAAGTGTATGACCTTGCATTTCTGGATATTAAATTCTAGTCGCCAGGTTTTTGCCCACGTTGAGAGTGCGTCGAGATCTGCTTGGATGTCTTTGGTACTGTGGGGGTCATAAATCGGACCGATTATTTTGGAATCATCAGCATATAAGCAAATCTTATTCTTTATGATTGAAGATGCATCATTAATATAGATGTTGAATAGAGTTGGGCCCAAAACCATGCCTTGGGGTACTCCGCTTTCTACATCTGCTGATTCTGAGAAGAAAATTGATCCACCATCCCCAAATACTCTTACCACCTGCTTCCTGTTGGTAAGAAATTGCATCGTCCAATTTATGACTTCATCGTGGAGGCCTATTGCATGGAGTTTAGAATTTAGCCTCCTATGACATACTTTATCAAATGCTTTCGCTAAGTCTAATAATATCATATCAACTGGGGATCCCATGTCCATAAGTTCTGTGACATGCTCGTAAGCGTCAATGAGGTTAGTATCAACTGATCAACTGGGGCGGAAGCCATGTTGGCTAGGAGATAGTAGCTTGTTCACATTTAGGTGTTCAATAATGGCTGAGTTAACTATGCCTTCAAGAAGTTTTCCCACTCCCAAGGTGAGACTAATTGGTCAATAGTTGCTGACTTCATCTCTGGTGCTTCCTTTATGAACAGGTGTAATGTAAGCTTCCTTCCAGTCTTGTGGAATAGATTTAGTATTTAGGGACTTTTGGAATAGTAGGGTGAGAGGATGTGATAGTACTGCATACGTCTCCTTTAAGAGCCGAGGGGCACTCCGTCAGGTCCTGTTGATTTATTTGGGTTAATCTTCTTTAGTCGAGTCTCTACATCTACTTTAGTAATATTAATGGGCGGCATACTTTTTTGAATTTCGTACTGCGGGGGGTCTGGAAGTGGGGCATTATCTGCAACTGTAAATACTGAAATAAACTGCTTATTTAATGCATTAGCTATCTTCCTTGGGTCGCAGATTTTAGATCCATCTTGTACAAGCTGAGTGACAGAATGCCTTCCAGGCTTACCCGATGACACATACCTCCAAAATTTCTTAGGGTTAGTTTTTGTTGCAGCTGCCACTGATTCCTCATACTTCTCGGTGATATTTCTGGAGAGACTTCTAAGCTTGTTTCGCGCCTGCTTATATTTTGTGTAATAGTCAGCCTGGTTTTTGATTCTTTGTGTACAGCTTCCAGTATTTCTTTTTTCTGTTCCTAGCCATTTTTATTTCTTTTGTAATATACGGGAGGGTTATTGGTTTCCTTTTCCATTTTGTAGAAGAGTGATTTTCAATAGCCTTCAATAATATTCTTTTCGTAGTTGTCCATGACTCTTCCACATCTGTATTCTCAATGAAAGACCAATCACATTGAGTCAGTTCCTGACAAATTAGACTGTAATCAGTGTACACGTGCTTTGTAAATTCTAGTCTTTGGGGATACAGTCTAAAACTGCAACTTATGACAATGTGGTCACTAGCTCCAAATGGTGGTAGGGGCTTGATGCTTATTATAGACTCTTGGTCTTTTGCTAGTAGCAGATCAAGTAGCGAAGGGTTCTGGCTATTTCTATATCTTGTCGGGAACTTAACTGCCTGGTACAAAGAATGATTAAATAGGCACTCCAGGAATGGTCTTATTAAACTATTTTCAGAAAAACCAAATCCATTGACCCATTGAATATTTGGGAGATTGAAATCACCAACAATAATTATGTTTCCTCGTAGCTTCATTTTAATATCAATTGAAGTACTCATAGCAAGTAAAGAGGATTCAAGGCTAGGGGAACTGGGGCTTCTATACATGCAACCAATGTAAAATGGCCCACAAGGCAGGAGGACAGATATCCACACTTGTTCAATATATGGTTCATAATCTGAATTAATATCTATGCTTCCTACCTTCAGAGAGCTTTAGATGTACACGGCTATTCCTCTTCCTCCTTCTCTAGATAAGTTGGTGACCAAGGTATAATCGGGTATCTGGATCTGGGTATCTCCAAGAGGAGTGTTGGTCCATTTAGGTTTAATCTCGCAGAAAGCTTAAACGTCTGCTTTTTCCGTCAAAACGGCATATTTTATCTCATGGAGCTTTGAGGTTAAACAATCTACGTTACTGAAGACAACTTTCAGACCATTGTTCATCCAATGCGTGCAACTTTTATTCGGGCTATTATCCAGATCATTACATTCCCCAGACTCTATGCTGCTGTGGTTTGAAACGTCACTCATGAAAACAGTCTGCTCGGAAAGAATACAGCTTACTGATCTTGCACTGTAAAAAGATTCACTTTATTCATCAATAGCACTTATTTCAACATTAGAAGACACAGGGCTATTTACACTACTATCTATATTTCTTTGAGAATTATCTAGATCGTGTCCATTGCAGCTGGTGCTGTGGAGGTGGGCACGTTTTTGGAACAATTCTGTTGCCTCGAATGACTAGGTTTTCTTCACCATTAGCTTGTCGCGCATGAAGTACTTCATACAGCTTTGTCCTCTTTATACGGTCGGCTTTTGAAACATCATTTCTAAACTGAATTTGGCCTGTTCCTTTTCTCTCATATGACTTTTGCAGGATCACTTTCTTAATTTTTAATTCATCAACCGAAAAAATAATGAGGCTCGCCTTATGCAATTCATTTTCATTCCGGGAGTTATTCTGACTGACGAGGCGCCAAACATTTTTTACAGCTATCCACTGAAGACGGTATTCGTTACGTAAGAAGTCACGAATGAATGTCTCATCAGTGGGTAGCGGCAATATTCCGAATGCTAGCATATTTAATTTGCGTCTTTGTTTATCTCTATCTTCAGTGATCCATTTTCTCACATGGCTCTTAAGTTGCTGGTTCATTTCATCTTTAAGTGATTCTACTTGAGATTTGATTAGCTTTTGTAACACATCAGGATTACTAGCAGCCCCCGGGGCTTCTTCAAGCGAAGTAATACGAGTCTCCACATCCTTGAACTTGGCATCAATGTCTTTCTTGAACTCTTTTTTAAATTCACTAAATGACTGTTTAACTGCATTCTTTATTTTAATATCTAGGTCCTGTACAGCAGTTATTGCAGGTTCAAGTGGTTCAAGCGTTTTGTTAACTATGGCTTGTATTTCAGCTGCACTAGCGCCACTATGGGTGTTACCTTTACAAACAGGACACTTCCATTCGCAGCCTAATATCCTTGTCATTTTTGTCAGAAAATTATACTCGGGTTTGCTAATTTCAAGGCAATCGATGCAAAGCCATTGTTTACAAATGTCACAGTTCATTGCACTAGATTCTTCATCCAGACTCTCATCACAAGCAGCGCAAATGTCTTTGCCTTTCTTGGGCTTTCTCGAAGCCTTTTTGGTGGCATTCTGCAACTTTCAGGCACTGATATCAAGGCGACACCAAATAAAACGCAACTCAGGTAACAGTTAATAGAACGCAACTTGTATAACAGAATGCAACCAGTAACACGAGAATTCAGCGCCGCTAGGTAGCGTTAGTGTAAAGTCCAAACTTTAGGATAAATTATTGACAAAAATCGAAATAAACGACACAATTTGCTGCAAATGATTTGCTCTTGGACAAATAACTCTCGGCAGATACCACTAGAGCACTTGCCACAGTTACTTTCAACTCTTCTGCTAGCTTTTCCTCTTCTGGCGCTCAAATGAAAGTATTATATCTCGTCGATGCTCAGAACGCTAAATTTATTGCCTTGACAATTTTCGAAGTAGACAGAATATGGGAAGTGCAATACTCAAATCACCTATTCCCAGCAGTTTAAGGATTAAAATCCCGCTGGTACCAATTCGGCCTCTTGTTTGTTTGCTATTGCTCCCTTCTGCACAAATTATCCACTAAAAAAAACACAAAAACGGACGAGCCAACGTAATCAATGCAGGTTTTAGTATTTAGCGTTTGGCAACTGCGCTTTATTACTGGCTGCAAATTCCGAAGAAGGAGAAGAACACTGAATTCAGCCTGGACTTGTTTACAAACAAACAAACATCTGTTTATTAGTAGACAAATGACAAGTCACTTGTGAATAGAAAATAAAAACTTTATAACATCAAAAAACGGTTAAATAAAGTGAAACACCTGGGAAAACCTCTTAAAAATGAAACTTAATATCAAATATAAGCAGGTTTGATAATATATGGGTAGAAATAAATGTTCTTTCTCACAGATTTGGTCAATAATCCTTTATTCACTTTCACACCTCCCAGTTGCTGTTGAAATTAAAAGTTATCCCTAGCTCTTCCTGATAACATAGACACTCTTTTGTCAATCTGGATACATATAGTGTCTTTAGATTTAATTTAACATTTTACTTTGGTCCATTCTGATTTAGTTGAATAGTTGTAGTAGCACTAACTGTGGTACCAGTAGCAACTGCAGTCACAATTACAACTACAGTAGTAATAGTTGCAATCCCAAGCAGTTTCAGTTACAATTAGTCACAGTGACAGATACAAGTATTTGGAATTACAAGTAGTCATAAAATGTAGTTGTTAGAAGGGTAAAATTTTATCAAATTGTATTATTGGCTTACAACTAAAGTGAATATACCACTTGATACCTTTTTTTATGCTCTTTACAAATGTAATAATCATTTTTGTCAGAAATGAATTTTACCCCCACCCCTATATATACCAGTTCAGGGTATATAGTTGCACATTAGAGGGGGTGGGGGCAAATTTTATTTCCAATGTAAATGGGAGGTAAGTTTAAACTTTACCCCCCCCCCACCCCCCTAATTTGCAAATATATACCCTGAATTGTTATATAGGGGTGGGGGTAAAACTCCTTTCCGACAAAAATGGTTATTATACTTGGAAAGGGCATAAAAAAAGGCATCAAATGGTATGTTCACTTTATTTATAGGTCAGTACTATGATTTGGTAAAAATTTACCATTAGAAGTTGGAGCTAGTTGCAGTCACAACTGCAAGTAGTTGCAGTCATAGTTACAAGTACATGCAATTGTTAATAGTTGCAGTCACATCAAGTGGTCACAACTAATTGTAGTCAGAGTCAGAAATAGTCACAATTGCAAGGAGTTGCAGTCACAAGTAGTAATAGCCTGGGTAGCTGTAGTTGTAAGCAGCCTATAATCTAAGCTGTCCCTTAGGCATTGCTGATACATTCATTTGACAACATGTATCCATATAGTATGTTGTGGGCTAGTTCATCATTCTCTGAAGTTTTCACCTGAGCACCTTTAGTCTTTAAAGCAGTAGTGTGGACACAGTGCCTTTTGGTTGGTTCAACATGCCTTGAAAGTTTCAAATTAATGCCCTAAGCTGTTCTAGGCTCTGAGTTTTGGCAAACCATAATCAGTTTTAAGCCAGACACTGATTAAAGAAGACACTAGGCCTGTTCTTTTACTCATCTCTGTGCTAAGATCTATATCTCTTGACAAAGAATGCTTAAAAGTGAAATCTTTTAAGTACTAAGATCTTATGGCATTCTTTTGCAAATGCCTTTCATCATTCTGCTCTGATTAGCAGTCTAAGAATAATGATCAGTATATCATCATCCTTTATATTTTTTGCTAGCATCAGTGAACTGTAAGATCTTGGAACAAAGATGAGCAAAAGAACAGAAATCTGTGAGATCTTAGATGTAAGATCTTAGAGCATAAGAACAGCCCTTGTAGCCTATTGGCTTTAACCCAAGGGTAGAAGTGTTTACTCAGATACAACTCAAATTGGACTTCTGTGAAATCTACAACACATCTATGTTTTCAGTTATGATAGATAGCAAAGTATAGTAGCCTAGGTGACTGTAAACTATATTACAAAATTAACCTGTTTAGGGCCATAATTTTGGAATAAAACATTTTTCATATGAATAACATCACAAGATTAGCCATAAGAATAACATATGTGATTAGCCTGTCAATGTATTTAAAACCAAGAATATTATTTATTTTTAATATTCAATCTAATCATAGGCTATTTTTTTTAAGAAAATTCAGCCAAATCCAGTGGTGAAAAATTGACTTTCTTGGTGGTAGCCTAGCATATAAGAGATTGCAGCAATATGAATGTTCAAATGATGATTAGCTTTTGAGTAATCTTACTTTATATGGGAGCATTGTCAGAAAAGCAACCATGATATTTGGATAGAGCATAAAATAGGGCCTAATGAATCTAAAAGTAGGCTAGTCTACTACTTTTATTTGTTTGAATATTTCCTTTAGAAGTGGCAAATCACTAAACATTACCAATATTACTTCTGGGCATTACTATTAACCATCTATCCTTAAAATATGCTCTTCTATAGCCTAGCCTGGAAGCTGGAGGACTTTAGAAATCCGAAAGTAAACAAAACATGGGCAAACAAACCTTCTAGAAGTCTGGAAATGATACTATCTACATTTAATTCTCCTTCACTCATTTTAAATGCATCAACTAGGCTAAAAAGCCTAGTTTACTCAGAGTTAGAGAAGAAAATTAATTTACAAAAGAAAGTGTTTATAAACATTAATGAATAGGATGATCATAATTAAAAAGCTGCCTTAGATGGCGCTAACGCAAAGATGGTAGGACATACCCACTGACTGTTACAGCCAATCACTTTTTGATGATTTCAATTTCAGCGTCACCATACGCCTCGCCACCTAGTTATATTTTAGTGTCGAATTGAGCAAGGCAATTAGTTAAAAGGGAAAAACACAAGGTAATCCTTGGTGTGTTCTATATTTTCTGTGGTAAATGTATTTCGAATTAAATGATTCCTGCATCACTCTCATGATCATATGTGTAGCCAATTTATTGTTTGATCGTAGGAGAGAATAATCAACCTGAAATTTACTTCAGTATACATGTACACCCTCAAATCGTCAGTCGACTTTCTTGTTTAGCCTACCTGACGATTGGTTCAAAAGAAAGAATTAGAGAACTACGTTTTAAGTTCTCATTGTGCAAATTAGTTATAAAATGATCTGCATAAATTGGTTGGTTATGCATTAATATGGTTTTGAATGGTAGTAATAGGCCCAGTTCAAATCCTTTTCAGCTTAACCTGATCTTTTCTTAGCTTTAATCATGTTCAACTAGGCTATGTTTCAAATGTATTTACTAGGCCTTTACTATCGGAAATTAGTGCTGTTCTAGTTGGTTCTGATTTCGAGAAGTTTGACCTAGTTATAATTTGCTCATTGTGAAGTGGCATTGCTTCAAAGATGGTGTTTCAACCAGAATCAAGAATGCTGTAGAAGCAAATTATCTTTAGGCTGATGACAATAAAGTATTTTTATTGAGATATTGCAATGAAAAACTTAGGCTAGTTGATTCCAGTAGCAGTTTAAGGCCTTGTAATCTTGGGTGTGGACAAGGTACTTTAATGGGTAAATATATACCAAACCATATTATTGAGTTAGGAATAAAGTGAATATACAATTTGATGCCTTTTTTTATGCTGATTACAAATATAATAATCATTTCTATCAGAAATGAATTTAGCCCCCCCCCCTTATATATTCCAATTCAGGGTATATATTTCTACATTAGGGGTGGGAGTAAAGTTTAAACTTACCTCTCATTTACATCAGAAACAAAATTTGTCCCCCCCCCCTAATGTAGAAATATATACCCTGAATTGACATATATAGGGGGGAGCTGAAATTCATTTTTGATAGAAATGATTATTATATTCATAATCAGCATAAAAAAGGCAACGAATTGTGTATTCACTTTATTCCTAACTCTATAATATGATTTAGTATATATTTACCCTTTAATGGACTGTGAAATAATAAAATAAAAGAAATTTGTAAAAAAAATGGGTTGGGGCAGCTGCCCCCCTCCTTGTCCAATCCCAGAACCACCATTGGTTAATTCTCATCATTGATAACACTGTTGGGACTAAAATATGTGTTTGCATTCTTTGTTATTCACCATTTTACTAGCCTAGCATGGTAGACCAGTAACAAATGAGGGTAGGCTACCACTGGAGATTTACTGCTCTTCTGATGAAAATGCAGTATTAACAAAACAGCATCACCATTTAGTACTCTTTCCAAATATAAGTCATTACTCTGACAAAAGCATGACCCCCCTCCCCCCAATTGTGACCGGTACAGCTCTAGGCTATAAGGAAACACTATAGTAATGAAATTATTTTCTTAAAGTATGCAACATGTTTCTATTAATCAGATTTTTATAGTCAATTTAGACTTTTTCCAGTTAAAGATAGGAACTTGGACTCAGTTAGTAATAAGGGCAGAAATTTGGTGCATCTTCCACCTTAAACCCCTCTCCACTGCCCAATCTTTAGCAAAAAACATGAGACATGCTGCATGTTTTTTAAACCATGCTTATGCATAAAATTCAATTCATAAAAAATTGTGCAGCATTGAAAAAAATAAAAAAGGTACTATAATGTAAAAGTTGATTCAGCTATAGATGGCAAAAGTGTTCTGGTTGTGGGAATACCCAGTTGTTGTTTAATATTAAACAGTTTCCAAAAAATGTAATTTCTAATTTATGAAACTCCTCATTGCCTAGTTATATTTTACATTGGAATTGAATAAGGCAAATAAATAAAAGAACAGATAAGCACAAGAAGATTTTGTATTACTGAAACAATTCTGAGTTTTAAGATTTGTTCTATTTTATGTGTACATCCTCAAACTGTTGGTCGACTCTCTTGTTTACTTACATCACATTAATTTCAAGAAGAAAAATGGAAGGACATTTAGTTTCTATCAGCTGTAGACCTACTAACCTATAGAATGTTCAGTGTTATCTTGTTTCCGGTTTTGATGATTTAATGCCCCAAGAGATAACATACTCTACAATTTAATCAGATTCTTTTTAGGCTGCCAGCATCTTCTACTGTCTTCCCAAACCTTGGCAGATCCAGGGGGACTCCAGGCCCCCCACGATTTTTTATGGTCCCCTCATTCCTTGTTTTTTTTTCATTTTTTACTCGTTTTTCAGCATAAATTTGACAATTTCTGTTTTTACTCGTTTTTCAGCATAAATTTGACAATTTCTTTTTTTACTCGTTTTTCAGCATAAATTTGACAATTTGGTCAACTATTGACACCTTTGTCATGTTGTAAATTGCGCTGATGGGAGCTTTTCTCACATTGGTGTCCCCCAAGATTTTGATCTAGATCCACACTTGTTCCCAAAATTGGTTGCTTGAAAATTTTAAATATGGGTACATAGGCTACAAGCATGGCATAATTTGATGAGTTTAGTCTATTTTTATTTTTAGCAAGGTGATAATTCTTTTCCAAAACAGTATAATGTGTTTATTATTGTAAGTACTTAAGAGCAACAGAATCCTTTTGCAAATTATGAGTGTATAACTCAGTGAATTCATTGTAATACAACATTTTACAAGAAAAGGAATAACAAACAGTCAGAAAGCTATTAATGGTAATTAGCTTCTGGAATGAACCCCTATTCATTCAAGCCAAAATGGTGACTTAGCATCTCATGTCATGCTTTTGAATTAAAAATCAAGTATTTTGCAGTAGTGTGCATCAAGACATGGCTAATTGTAGAAAGAGAAAAGCCAAGACAGATAGTCTAAGTAATTGAGAGGCAAATGTTTAAATGGCTGCACAGGTAAATCACAGGTATTTTGGACTCAGTGTAAAGTTTGATTACAAAGGAAAATTTAATATCATTCTTAAGATAAAGAATTAAGATAAACATATTTAAGATAAAGCAGTAACAGGTTTATACCTCACAATCTGAGGGGAGGAGGAAGGTATGCCACAGGAGTTTTAAAATTATAAAATAAAGGAATTTAATGTGAAATGGCAGAAACTGGATGGGGCAGTATCCACTCCCTGCCCAGGCCTAGAACTGCCACTAATCCAACACCACCGCCAATTTTGCAGGAGATATATGGCTTCACTGTAAAGTCACAGATCAGAAGGGATCCTACTTTTATGATCTATCTGTGTCCTGTGAACTTCAGGAGTTTGCTGTTTCCAACAAATTTGTTGGTCCTAATGGATCATATCAACTTGATCTTTTCTTTACAGACTGTCCTGATTCCTTTGAGCTGAATACTTATACTTTTGCAGTTGACAGCATTGTTGGTTAAGTCCAAGGTAGCCTCTTCTTTCTGCGACCAATCAAGTATGAGCAGCTTTTCCAACAATACAATCAAATGGAATGGGATAGTCCTTGGAGTGCCCTTTCTGCCAGAATTAGAATGCCTTGCTCAAGAAGGGTACTGAAAAGGTTCAGGAGGTGTATCAACAGATCATGTCAGGTTCTGTAGAAACCATATAGTCTCAAATACAATATAGGTATGAACACAAATAAACCCTGGTTCAATTTTAAGACTGGTATACCAGCAAAGCAGAAAGGACACAAACGCAGGCTTTGGTCTAAGAGACAAGAAGATTGATTTTGTGAAAGCATGTAGTGGCACTGTTTGTATGATTTGTAAATCCTGGCAATAGTAAAAAGAATTGTGTCACTGAACTCTGAAATGCTCCTGCAGAGATGGTGGATGGTTGTAATGGAGGTTATGCCTATGTCAGAACAGACATCTGTTTGTTCCCTTCAGACCAAGGGGGTTAAGATACAGGCATTTGCCTGGTTTCTATGGAAACCCCCATGTGCCTGCTAGTAGGGGAATTTGAGGGGTGATTGACAGATGTTCTTCCTTGGTTAAATATCTATTGTTCATTCAGATGAAACTTTCTTAGGTTGCTAAAGGGATAAAGAAATTTAAATCCGTTGTTATAAATAGATTGATGTTACCTTGAAAAGGGCATATTATATTTTATACAAGTAAGAAACGTAATCTTACGTTGTCATTAAATTTCTTTGGAGTGCCAGAAAAAAATTCAAGCGTAATAATGTTGGTTATTCAAGAGTAAGATTTCCAGAGAAGCAAGGGCTCAAAAATAATGCAAGCCTAAAACTAATAGTTGACAACGAGGGCAAGCTTCTTGCTAGTGCTGCTGGTAACAGTATGCTGATTGATAAAATGTCTTCATTATGTTTCTGGTATTAGCATTCAAAGTGAGAAGAAGAAGACAGGCGTAAGCCATATTTGTAGCATATATGTAGCCATATATGTAGCAATGTCATAAGCCATATTTTATCTAAGTGTCGGAAGTGTTACCTATGTAAAATAATGTAACAATAGACAATGAAATGACAAAAAAGATAAAACAGCCATTAGTCGATAATATCTCTAATGTGTATAAAGATGAGTTGGTCAACAGCAAAGTGCTTTTTGACCATCAATCATGTTATTGATGCTGTGTCAACAGATGCAGTCATTCAACCCAACAATATAAATAACGAAACATATGGAATGGAATAGTGAATATTATATTGGTTACAAAGTAAGACAATAACTGTACTGTCAAGAGAGGACATTAGGAATTATTTTACGGAACAGCTTCTTAACATCCTAAGTGTTTCAATGATATTAGTAATTTGTAATAGTGTGTGTGATGTTGTTTCATTTTAAATGTTCTTTTGCACTATTCTGTTATGCTTCTATATTTTTAGACCATTAAAAAAAAAAATCGTTTTAGGAAATGGAATTCTTTTCATGAGGTCACCAGTCCATTCTTGCCTTGTAACATTATGTAGAAAAAGAAAGAAAATCAACATTAGGGGTCAGAAAACTTTATGCAAACTAGATAATTAACGCAAAAGTACTTGTAATTTCTTAAACTAACTGAACTACTAAAAAGTTACTTACAACAAAGAGTATTTTTAACAAATCAAAAACAAGCAAACACAATTTTCAAAAAGTCAGAAACATGCAAACCATAATTTCAAAAAATTCAGAATTTGTGAACAGAAACCTCAAAAGATCAGAAAGACATAACAAGTTTTCAAACTGTCACAACACGCTTATAAAATTTTTAGCAACTTATAAAAACTCAAAGGGAGTTTCAAAAAGTCGAAACACATTTACAAAATTTCCAACAAGTCAAAAACACGTGAACAGAATTTTCAAAAACATTGAAATACGCGAACTGAAGTTACTAAATTTTAGAAACTCAGCAACAGAAACTTGAAAAAATGCAGAAGCATGGAAACAGAATTGTCAATGCTCAGATACATGCAAACAGAATTTTCAAAAAAGTCAAACACGTGAACAAAAACTTGAAAAAGTTAGAAACACGGGAACACTATGTCCAAAAGGTAAGAAAAAAGGGATTTTCATAAGTAAAAAACATAAAATTTTCAACAAGTTAGAAACACCCGAACCCAACTTTCAAAAAGTCAGAAAAATGTGAACAGAAACGTGAAAAAATCAGAACCATGGGAACAGAATTTTCAAGGTCAGATGTATGCAAAGAGGATTTTCAAAAAAGTCAAACACATAACAGAAGCTTTTAAAAGTTGTGAACACGGGAACAGAACTTTAAAAAGGAAAAAAAACAACAGAATTTTTCAAAAGTCAGAAACATGCGCATAGAAACTTGAAGAATTCAGAAATACACAAACAGAACTTTCAAAAAGTAAAAATCATGTCAGCAGAATTTTCAAAAAGCAAATATGTCAACAGAAACTTGAAAAAATAAAACTCAAGGGAAAAGAATTCTCAGAAGCAAAAACAATTGAACAAGATTTTTAAAGTCAGAAGCATGTGAATAGAAACTTGAGAAACTCAAAAGCACACAAATAGTATTTTTAAAAAGACAGATTGACCTAAGTTGTCTGTTAACTATTTTAACCTAGGTAATCTATCCCCCCCCCATGTTAGCTTTTGAAACAAACAAACAGAGTTTTCAAAAAGTCAGAAAAACACGTAAACATAATAAGTCAAAACACGCCCACAAAATTTACCAAAGTCAGAACCACGCGAACCGAATTTACAATAAGTTAGAAATATGTGAACTGAAACTTAAAGAAGTCACGAACACACAGAGTTTTCAAAATATCAAAATAAACTTACAAAATTTTCAGAATAAGTCAGAAGCACGCGAACCAAATTTTCAAAAAGTCAGAGAACATGTAAAAAGAAACAGCCAGAAACACGGGAACATAACTTTCAATAAGTTAGAAACAAGTGATCAGAATTTTCAAAAAGTCAGAAACACGTGAATAGAAACTTGCAAAACTCAGAAACACTTTAACAGAACTTTCCAAGATTAGATACATGTGAACAGAATTTCCAAAAAGGTCAAAACGCACTTACAGAATTTTGATCAAGTCAGGAACTCGAACAGAATTTTCAAAATACGCGAAATGAATTTTCAAGTCAGAAACTTGACTGCTTCAAAGTTTAGCATAGCCTTTTTCATTACCCAATCGACGACAAAATTGAATAGGTCGGAGATTTTATAGACCCTTGCCTCACACCGAAGTCGATATCGAGTAGCGGAGTAAGTTCTCCGTTCACCTTGATGCTAGCTCGTGTGTGTTGATAGCAAGCCTGAATGAGTCGTATGATCTTAGGTGGGACACAGTCCTCTTCCATTGCCCTCCAAATTCCTCCCCGGATGACTGAATCGAAGGCCGTAACGAAGTCAATAAAGACAGCAACGGTGATTTATTGATGCTTTGCTGTGTTCAAAAA